>NC_137682.1:14775811-15023311 GCF_963989245.1 Nansenia antarctica
TAAGTGAAGTTTAAATAGAAATCATCATAGAAATAATAATATTAAAAAAGGTCTGCAAGGCAAGCTCAAAATCGCAATAGCATAGCAATTTAAAGAATTGTACAGTATGGTCTGCTCCAGCAACAAGTAGGTTCACTCATTTCCAGCAGTCCGTTGATGAGGATCGTTATTAACCACCACTGCCCCTAGAAAGACAAAATACGTCACTTGTTTATGACATTCATTGAAATAAGTTCAACTTTAAATCCTCATTTGCTCAATTCATAGTCAAATTATATATATTAAACTATACATTTCATTTGAAACCATAAGGCTTAATTTCATGACGGCTTAGACGTCTTTAAATTAAGTAATTTTCCTTCTGATGACTCACACAAAAGACCATTGTGAACAAATGTGTTCATGTTTTCTCTAAATACGACTGCTTTCGAGAACAAACAAGCAGATATCACAACTGCCATCTGCCATCTATCTGTTTCTGGAAATAGGGACACAGATGATAGAACTTCAGTATGACATCTGCAACTAAGCCATTCAATGCCAAGTACTGCAGAGTAAGGTATCTTTGTAGTGGGTGAAGAATTGCCACTAAATATCTTTCATACTGCTTCAATTAATACATCATTTTGACAACTTAAGTTATATTTGTACCCATTTTTTTTTCTGTTTGTCTATGTAATGTCTATAGCTATGACTGCCCAGTGGGATTCCACATTGACAGGTATTATCACTTATCACTCTCAATGTTCACGCTCAACAGTTAAAAGCAGCTCTTGGCACATTAGGTAGAACACTGATGTTGTCACACCAGAGGCACTATAACTCTTGTCTTACAAAAGAAGTAGGGGATATTAACACAGACAAGGTGAAGGTATGTGTCAATCATCGTATCACTCAACCGCCCTCCCTCGTATATTACATCAGAGTCTTCAATGGTAAGGAGAGAGGTTATGGTCTGTACAGGGTTAGGAATCACAGTTGTGTTTGCCTACACTAGACATTCACTGCATCTGTCAGTGCACACATGCTTTGTCTCTTTCTGCCCCAAATGTAATAATTTCACACTACTTTTTCTTTCATATGACACCAAATCAAACTCTCTCGCTTTAGCCAACAATTGTCTAACAATGTCAAAAGAGTAACTAACTGCAGATGATGTTTGTTTTGTACCATTGATGTACCACACCTGGTTATCATGTGTATACAAAGAAACAAAAGTGGCCTTCTCTGAAAAAAGCACAACACTGGATACATCATATACGGTATGTGTTTGCTGTATATGCAGGGAAGAGTAAAGTATGCAATTCTCTACTGCCCTTGAAGACTGAAATCATTATGTCAGATGATGATGATGATGATAATGTGTCCTTGTGATAAAGAGAGACAAAAGGCAATGAATGGTCTTTCGTTTTTATTGAAAATATGACTCTCCATGAGTGTTCTTTGATGTTGTATTTACAGATGCACCCCTTTGATATTATACCTAATTCTAGTGTCCATCAACAGTCAATAGTCAGTGCACAATGCACACTTGTGATAATCCACAGACAGAGGAAACTAATAGCAACGTATATACTATTATATATATATATATACTATATAATCATCAACAAAAAATATATGCATTACAGGTCACTAATGCTAATTATACTGTAGTTGACAGATATAAATACACATTTTTACACAAATTTAATACAAATGTATTGTATCATACTACTACAGCAATTATACAATATTTGGATAACACTATAAAGACCATATGATATACCAGTTTAGCAAGATATACTTTTAAAAATGTACTGAACCCTTACATTGATTCAGTCAAAACTTGAAATTCTCTTACATAAACAGAAGGTTAAGCAGACATTTTCTCTTACGTAAGCAGATGGTTTGTCTCAATTGGTTTGTCCAGCTTTTACACCCCAGCTTTGGTGTTCACATATTTTGCATATTAACATAACACACTGAACACATGCTGTATTTAAGGTTTCCACATCTTTGGTATAAATTCATTTATAACAGAACATTTTGATTAATTGTGTCTTAAACCTGATGATTAACTCAATAATGCATAGTGCAATAGTCCATCCACAAAACTTTGCCTACAACTTCTCATCCATGTCTTGTACAATGTTTGTATTTGTCTAAGAAGTCTCCCTGTATCCCTTTATACTGTAGCTTGACAGTCCTGTAATACGTAGCAAAACCCATGGTTCCGCCCAGAAGTTCCTCAAAAAATAACATTGAGGTCAATGAGGATGCCCATTTTATAAATTGACTGAAATTGAGAAAGTGGGGGTGGGCTCTCAGGCGGAACAGAGATTATTTATATTAGAGAGATACTCAACGCTTGATTTATAATGGGGTTTGTGAGAGACTGGGAAGATGGTGCCAGTCACACTGTAGTATGTACGCCTCACTGACAGATATCATTCCTTCGATCAATATTTTATTTCTCGCGCCAAATGTTTTTTTTTACAATCAAATACCCACACAAAATATTTCTGCACACTTTAAACATACGGAAATCTAATCTACTATTATTTTGGTATGAATTCAGTTTTTGTTTTGCCCTCCCATAGGTGATCTGGTAATCGTAGTTTGATCACAAGGATCACAATCAAAATCTCATTTGAAGTCATAGACATCCAACATCTAATGGGAAAGGACCAACAATTCTCTGGCATCCTTACAGATAATGTCAATTAGGAGGAATGTTCTAGTTACACTATAGGGCTATACACAAAATATTACACAAGTGATAAAATATATGTTTGGTTATTGTATTAAGTGACATAGATGTACAAATATTGAGAATATTAATGTGAAACTGTTAAGAGCAGAATGATATTTACAAGAGGTCAACAGACTAATATTAGTTATTTTCATTGTAATCATGAAAATGCACAAAGATCTCCTGTACATAGATTGTCAATGCTAAGAGTGAAATAAATGTAGGTGGTCTTTTAACCAGTGTTAACTGGTAATGTTAACTTTTATTTTCAATGCATTCCAGTCAAATGTATTAACATTTGTACTATAAAGTACTATGAAGTGCAGCTTAAAAGATCAGCAATACGGAGCATTCATGGTTCAATTTAATTCCACTATGGTACATTGTAAGTACTATCATTGCATCTGTTACCTAGCACCAACTAAACTATATTGACTATTAATATTAGATTTCTAACAAACATAGCAGCTTCAAATAAATTGTCAAAGCATCCAAATTGCTAAATAAGTCAAGAAATATGCAAGTGACTCTCAATAACCCCAGTTCCCTCTGGCAACCATTTCTTTTGATGTCAAGAGGATGGAATGTATGGCAGCTTAAGGTTATCACACAGCTTGGAGATGCTTGAAGAAAATAAAACAACAAGAAAATCCACTGGGGGATATGCCTCATGTGAAATAGAACACAGAGACGGATAACGCAGCCGCCACTATGATCGTGCCACACACCAGCATTGCCATTCGACTCCGATCGAAGGAAGAAGAACCCTCTTCCTCGTCTATAGAGATCAGTGCCGCCCCGGCGCTGTCTATGCTGACCGGGTCGGGGCACTGTGGCCCACGGCACTCCACCATCCAGCGGAGGACGTTGACCTTGTCTTCCATGTCCTCAATCATGCAGTCAACCTGGGCAATCTCCTGCTCCAGCTGACTCTGCTCCAGCTTCTCCACACTCTCTGGGAGCTCCGTGGGGCGGCTCAGGTCTGCCTGGCTTAGGGCTCGCGCCACCACCTCTGTGGTCCCACCTGGATGTTGTGGGAGATAAGATGAGAAGAACTAAAAGCAGAGGCCCTGTTTAAGTAAATACAATTGAAACTCTTTTATTCCTTCTCCCTAGACACATAGATTATTTATCTAAATGATATGCATGTGATTATTATGTAGATGTGAAATTATTGTTATGTAGATGTGAAAATAATTGGATAGATAGATGGAAATGTCATCTGTCATCTATTAATAAGCAATACCATCTTGCTAATACCCATCCACTGCTTTTAGAAGATACAGATGTGTTTAGGGAAGAAGGGTGAGGGGTTGTTTCTGGACAGGGCGAGTAGGAGGAGTATTTACGTGCATCTAATAGCACATTCCAACATAGCACAGAAAGTAGACAAAATTAACCATTTGTCTTTTGTTGCCACTAAGGATATGTATGGTTACAGATTGCACCTTTAACCCAAATTGTACATTTGTTGATGCCTCAAGAAGAAGAAAAAATGTCGGCCAATGGAAAATGTCTGATAACTGTACGCTCTAAGTATAGTGTTACCAGTAGTTTTATGAGATATGAATGACTGTATGTACTATATTATGTTATGTATATAACCTTTTTTGACGTTATTTGTCTAGATATGTGCATCCACATCTTTACCTAGCCATTGTGTACACAAAGCAAGCTAGTACAGGCAAACTGAGCCTCATCACATTTTGACCACAGAAGGGGCACATGTCTACCTACCTTGCAGGCCAGACTGCACTAAGGCAGCGGTATTGGCCACGGAGAAGTTAGAACCTATGCTGAAGACTTTACACATGTCCGCATGTAGGAGTTCCAGGCTGGATGAAAAGGCCACCCACAGCAACTCCGTCTGCCCTCGCTCCTCCTGGGGCAGGGCTTTATCCCGTAGCCGGGCAGTAAGATGGTGACGGTTTGCCACAGCTAACTGTTGGGCCTTTTCCCTGGTTTGCCTCAACTCATCACGCAGATGCAAGCTGTCTGTGCACCCACCCACACATGACGCCAGGTGCCGGTAGCATGCCACCACCTATAGCAGGGGATAGGGAAAACACATCAGGGTCACTTAAATAGGAAATCAATCAGAAAAGCAAAGAAGATTGAACCGGCATTGAGGTATTTTAGGTATTTATGCAGTAGCAATGTTGTAAATACTTATTATTGGTTAATACTATTAATTATTCCTAGTAAACTAGGAAACTGCTTCAACATTGCTGTGGTGGGTTCTTGTTCTTGTGCTGACATACAGTACCAACTTCCCTCCTGAGTCAGGGGATCAGCAAGTCCCTCATGGAAAATATGTTTTTTGTCTGTCTTAGGTATGTAAATGTATATACAGTACAGGCCAAACGTTTGGACACACCTTCTCATTCAATGTGTTTCCTTTATTTTCATGACTATTTACATTGTAGATTCTCACTGAAGGCATCAAAACTATGAATGAACACATGTGGAATGATGTACTTAACAAAAAAGTGTGAAATAACTCTAAATATGTCTTAGATTTTAGATTCCTCAAAGTAGCCACCCTTTGCTTTTTTGTTGTTAATAAAATAAAAAATTGTTGTTGTTAATAAAATATATAATAATAATATTAAATATATATATAATAACATATTATTATTAACACATATTATATTTAATATTATTATTATATATTTTATTAACAACAAAAAAGCAAAGGGTGGCTACTTTGAGGAACCTAAAATATAAGACATATTTAAAACTATTTCACACTTTATTGTTAAATACATAATTCCTATGTGTTCATTCATAGTTTTGATGCCTTCAGTGAGAATCTACAATGTACCAAATAGTCATGAAAATAAAGGAAACGCATTGAATGAGAAGGTGTGTCCAAACTTTTGGCCTGTACTGTAGGCCTACATGTTTTTAACATCACTCATCATAACATTACAATGGTGTTTGAAGCCTTTCATACTATTTCGAACACAGCCCTGGTCGCTACCATGTTTGTTCTGAAGGATTGGTAGCATAGCAACCAAGCAGCTAATTATTTGAGCCACATTCATTCATGGAATTCATTCATGGAATCAAAACTAGTCTGGATTATCTCACACTTCGTGGAACAGCCCCCTGAAGCAGGATGAGATTTGATGCAGTTATTCCAATTTACAAATTAGAAGATTACTTTTTCCAGATTATGACTGAGATTGTACACTTTTAACACTTAATCAGCCATGAGGGGTCATGTGAGTAAAAAAAAAAACATGTTATATCAGGACCCTCCTTTCATGACTTTTCCTAGATATGTGCGTTCTACCACCCAGTATCCTTACATTTTCAAAATCACATCAGGATAAGCTAGTATAAAGCTTTTTCTTTTTTTAATTTGACAGATACAGTGAAGATTTAGACAGGAAGGATGGGTGAGAGAGAGAGAGGAGGGATGACATGCAGGATATGTGGTTACATGGTCAGCACTTAACCCACTACGCCACCTAAGCGCCCCAAGTATAAAGCTATTTTGCTGTTTTTCTGTGTTGGGAAGCAGGCAAATTTACAAGCGGCCAACTAGAGGTCGTTGTGTGTAAATAGCAGATTTACATTCTAAAGAGGTGGCTCTTTTAGTAGGTAAAAACGGCACGGCTGTTCTGGTGTTAAATGATGTGACATTGAAATCTGAAAATAGTTGAAGAAGATATGCTTATTTGAATGTTGGTATACCTCAGACCAAATATCGGAGAATACTCGATCTGAATCAAAACACACACAGAACAGCTGCTAATAGCTAGCAGATAAAAAGGAACATCGCTATAAACATCTAACTGCATGTTTAGCACAACACAACATGCTGATAGAACATCAACATGCTAAAAACACATAACTACGCATAATTAGATGATCACACAGTCCTTGCTTTTGAACACGTCCTAAAATGTAAGTTTGTTTAAAAGCCATGTATCACTTACCAAGTACCCTACAGCAGACGATACTGTGAATCCAATTCACAAACTATATGTATTTAGTGATCCTAAAACTGTTACAACTCTTCCTCCATGTCCTCTACCTGCGTGGATTGGCACACCTGCCCGCAATCGAACAATCAACTCAGCTCTACTAAAGCCCTGCACCTGCTGCCAATCAACACCGGAACGTATGCCATTGATGACTGCCTGCCTGCCGACTCAAGCCTGTCTGACTACCTGCCTGTCTACTGACCCCTGCTTGCCTACAGACCTGCCTGTCTGACTACCCACCTGCCTGCCCCGCCTGTACCTCTTATTAAAGCTACTAGCTTAAACCTTACCTGCCTGTCCTGTGTCTGCTTTTGGGTTCAGCCTCTGACCGTGACAGTTTTGACCAGAATGAAACAAGCAGACATGGATGCAGTTAGCCGGGCTGTAACCGCCCAGGGTACTCTCCTCGGCCAGCACGACAGTATCCTGCAGGATGTTGTGGGGAATCTCTGCGACATGACTGCTACCCTATCCAGGACCAGTCGGTGGCGGCTGTCAGCTCCCCACCTGCTCCTCCTACCCCAGCTGCCCCATCGCCACTGCTGTACCTCCAGCCACCAGTCGGTCAAGCTCCTCAAGTTCGCGGACGATACCACCCTGGTAGGGCTCATCTCCAGGGGGGATGAATCTGCTTACAGGAGCGAGATTGACTTGGTGGTCTCCTGGTGCACCCGGAACAACCTAGAGCTGAATGCTCTTAAGACAGTGGAGCTGATAGTGGACTTCAGGAGGAACCCACCCCCTCCCTCTCCAATCATACTGGGAGGCACTCCAGTCACCACAGTGGAGTCTTGCCGCTTCCTTGGGGTGACAGTCTCTCGGGACTTGAAGTCGGGGCCCCGCATCGACGCCCTCACAAAAAAGGCCCAGAAGAGACTGTTTTTCCTGAGGCAGCTCAGGAAATTCCACCTTCCTAAGACCACGCTGGTGAACTTCTACACGGCCATCATTGAGTCCATCGTCACCTCCGCCATCATCATCTGGTTCCCCGCTGCAGCGGCCAAGGACAAGGCCAAGCTGCAGCGGGTGATACGCTCGGCGGAGAGGGTGATTGGCTGCCCTTTGCCCCCCCTTGAGGCCCTGTTTAAAAGTAGGGCTTTGGGGAGGGCCAGGAAGATCATGGCTGACCCCGCACACCCAGGACACGGTCTCTTCGCCCCGCTCCCCTCAGGCAGGAGGGTGCGGTCCCTAAAAACTGTGAAGGCCCTACATACAAACAGCTTTTTCCCCACAGCCATCCGGCTCCTAAATGCCGCTGGCCCCCCCCCCCTGACCTGACCCCTATCTATCTACCCTCCCTCCACCCCCACCCAGAGAGCTTTGGACTGTCTGGATATGAACACTTGAACACTTGATCTCTGCACTTTATATTTATATTAATTATGACTCTTGCACTTTGATGTTGGTTTGCACTGTCTTGCACCTGTCCTGCTGTAAACCGTGCTCCATTGTTCCAAACCAAATTCCTAACATGTTTACATGTCATGGCAATAAAAGTCTTCTGATTCTGATTCTGATTGTGATTCATCTCCGTCGGTCAAGGAGCCCTGGGTCCCTGCTCCGAAACGGTATGACGGGAAGCCGGGTTCCTGCTAGTTGTTCTTGATGCAATGCAACCTTGTGTTTGAGCAGCGGTTCCAGTCTTATGCCTTGGATTGAGCGAGGATATCTTTCCTCATCGGTCTCCTCCGGGGCCCCGCCCTGTGGGCATTGACAATCGCTTTCATGAATGGAGGAGAGAGCGTAAGAATCACTTCCACGATTACCCTGCCTCCCAGTGAGCTCCGCCCCCGGTAGACTCTACTAGCCGAGCCCGGTCGATGGAGGTCGACAAGCCCAGAGAACCTCCGAGACGAGAGCCATCACCGGGATTTGAGCCTATGCAGCTGGGTTGCTTCCGCCTCGGTCAGGTAGAACACAAACGTTGCATCGACAGCAACAGCTGTTTGTACTGTGGCCAGCCCAGCCATTTCCTAGCCTCCTGTCCTCTCCGTCCGTCAAGACGAGCAAGTTCATCGGGAGAAGGGGGCATCATAGCGAGCCGCGCCATCTTACCTGTATCACTCTGCCCTTGGCCCTTGGCACCAGCTGCCCCCCACTATCGTCTGGAAGGGCCAGTCCACTGTTCTGCCTGCCCTAATCGATTCAGGGGAAGATTAATGCTTTTTAGATGCTGTGGTAGTGGAGCAGTTGGGTCTCTCTACTATTCCCCTCGATCAGCCATTAGAGGCCAGCACTCTGGATGGAAGCCTCCTCGACGAGTTACTTCCAAGACAGTGCCTGGCAACCACCAGGAGGAAGTGAGTTTCTTCATGATCAGTTCCCCGTATGAGCCCATTATTCTGGGACACCAGTGGCTAGAGAACCACAACCCACAGTTTGATTGGTCTTCGGGTCAGATTATGTCCTGGATCCTTCGTTGCCAGACCCATTGTTTGCACTCAGCCCAAGGCCCGTTGTCCACCCCTAGCCCCAGTCCTGCCACCAGCCCTAAGCCAGCTTCCAGTGCCAAGGTGGTCATGGTCCATGCCGCCTTTGTTGTAAAGCACCATCTAGTTACCAGACCCACTTCCAGTCCCGCTTCCAGTCCCAGACCCGGGCTCCAGTTTCTGTCTCCTGTCCAGGTTCAGTCCCGGCCCTGTCTCATGCCGCGGCCAGGTCTCCTGTCCCGGTCCTGTTGTCTGTCCTGGTCCTGTTTCCCGTCCCGGTCCTGTCTCCTGTTCCGCCTCCCGTCCCGGTCCTGTTGTCTGTCCCGGTCCTGTTTCCTGCCCAGGTCCTGGGGCACCTGTCCCAGCGCCCTGTCTCCATCGTCTGCACCCGGACGAGGCCAGTGGTCGCCTGAAGGCGCTTGTCGGAGGGGGGGGGGGTCACAACTCCGCCTCTGTGTTCTCTACTTGCGTGGATTGGCACACCTGCCCGCAATCATTGATGACTCCCTGCCTGCCGACTCAAGCCTGTCTGACTACCTGTCTGCCTGCCTGCCTATCCCCAGCCTGTCTGACTAATCACCTGCCTACTGACCCCTGCCCGCCTGATTACTCGCCTGCCTGCCCCGCCTGTACCTCTTATTAAAGCTACTAGCTTAGACCTTACCTGCCTGTCCCGTGTCTGATTTTGGGTTCAGTCTCTGATACGTGACAAAAACTGTTGTCTGTTATATTGAGTGGGCACTTCCACACTTAACCTTTCGTAATATGCAAAAAAAAAACGTTTTGGTCATTTGCACGACTTGAGCATTGTCGACATGCAGACCTTTTCACCAGACCGTGTCACCTATAGTAAGACAATGACCCCAAACGTACTGCAATAGCAACTATAGGGAGTTTTTCAAGCCCAAAAAGTGGAAAGTTATTTACTGGCCAAATCAATCTTTAAATTTAAATCCAATTGAACATGCATTTATTTTCCTGATAATAAGGTTCTACACAAAAATACCTCAAAACAAACAACAACTGAAGATGGCTACAGTACAGGCCTGCCTGAGCATATCCAGAGAAGATACCCAGTGTCTGGTGGAGTCAATGGGTCACAAAATTCAGACAGTTATTACATGCAAAGCTTTGTCGACCAAACACTAAACATGAGTGCTTAATTTGGACATTATGTTCCATTACTTTTGCTACCCTGACATTAGGATGGCTATAGTATAACAAGTGTTGTAATCTCTGAATGGTGAAACAAACATGTACAGAAATAAACGTTGGCGGTCTCTGCTTTAACCTCATAGTAATTGTTTGATTTCAAATCCAAACTTGGAATATAGAGACAAAAGAAAAAGGACTTCACTGTCCCATTTCTTACACAGGGCACTGTATATCAGGGGAGACTGGTGGAGGTAGAAATAGGATAAGCTCATTGGAATGCATGAAATGGAACTAGAAATGCATCAAATGTGTATCTCCTGTGTCCACATTGTACTACCCCCCTCCAAAGTTTGAGGTGTCACAACAAGCGAATACACTTCAGTAGTGTATCTTTAAATATGAAGCTTTTTAAGCCCAGATGGTTCAGCACCTAGCCACTCCATACACGATCTCCATATTTTTTTTTTTGTTATACTGTCTATGACGTGGTCCGAATAGTGGTATTAAGTTGTGTCCTTTGTTTGCACTGTCGAACACCAAACCTATATTATTATTATTATGTCTAAATTACACTGTACCTATACTGCACCATACCATTGATTACTAGACAAATAGTACACTGCATAGTATAACATGTCAGTGGTTATAACTGTACTGTGGGGAACTGAGGATATCTAATTGGATAACTATTAATACCTAAAACTGGGTCAGTTATTTGTTCTGCTCCATACACAATGTCCTAGTCATTTCTGAAATGTATGCAAATAACATCTACACTAATTGGTCCAGATTATGTTAATTTCTCATACTCAAAACCTGTGAAAAGAGTATTACTACTGTAGCAGAAATTGAGTACTGCACTTTCCTTTTTGGCCTTTAGGGAGTGCACATTCCCTCCCATTTGTTACATAAAGCACCCATTGGTTGCAAGGGGACTTCATCAGGATATAACGAATACACTTTGGGGTCACAATATGTATTTTTTTGCAGAGCCTTTAATATATTTTTTAGGCCTAACTAGCCAAGTGTGACAGTTTCATAGATCTAAATCATCATCTGACCGTTTATTAATGGGTCATTGGAGCTAAAGCCTAAGGGATTATCTAAGTGGTTTACATGATAAATATGACTAATAATCTGTGTGTCATATATCTATTCATAGATAAGCCTAAGCACCTAGGATCGTCATCACAGCCATATAAACCTACCAGGTAAAATTTAATTTTAAAAGGTAGATGGGAAATTATGGCAAATTTGCAGCAAAGGTCAACCATATATATTGCTGGACATTTGTGGCACTGTGTCACTTTCTATTGTTCAGTTTCAGTTTCTAATCTCAAAAGTGTGGAAACAATACAAGTTATAATCCATTACTGGTACAAATGCTTCAGTAGGACATCTAGTTCACAGGCCTTTATGACTAGAAATATGATTGTTACTTCAGGATCGAATCCCTTAACATTAAATAAAGTAGAAGGAAAGGCAATAAAAATGCTCAACATTGTTTAGTTGAACACCCTCATCCTATTGATGAATATTAGCAATGTTATTTAGCATTAATTCCAAATAAACTGTGAACAGGATACAAGTTAAATGCAAACAGGCATTATGTGAGTATTCAGTTTGAGTGAATTCTCTATATCACATAAAAGTCTGAATACACTGAGCACAGCCATTTTAACATAAAATCTGACAGCAAGTATAATGATTTTCAAGTACATTAATAATATACAATCCATAAACAATTTCAGTCATAATGAACAATCTTCAGAGCAGACTTATTATATTGCATTGGTAACCTACTTGCTTTTCTAAAAAGCAGTAGTTACTATACCCGATATCTAAAAAATGGCATCAAAATCGTATTTCGTCGTATTATGTCACTGTGAGATATGGAATCTTAGTTAGTCATTTTATCCACCCTTTCCCTGCAACAGAGCTATTATAATGGACTTGGTCATGCACTGAACTGGGCCAGTCTTTTGAATGAAAGTGCTTTTTTACCCACAGGGTAAATGTTTTTGTCATGCTAATATTTGTTAGGAAGTGCCTTATATATCTTTGCACAAGAGATACAATAGAACAGCTTCCAGAGCGATAGTACAGATAGAATATCAATGCATCGATATTGAAGTGGATACTATATCTGTGCATGTTCAGTGACAGTAAAGCAAGACAGTGGTTCATTTATTTATTTATTATTATTATGGCATATGTTGTTTAACCAAGATTTCTTGAATTATATTCTACAAAAAATATATAAAATCAGCACAACTGAACTTAAGCAGAAAGATGTAATGTTGTATGTTCCAAGCTTTTGTATGCTTGTTTTTTGTTTACTTTCCAGAAGTGTATCACCATTTTCTTATCTGATAAGTCGACTAATCCCCACCTAGACTTTCAAGTACATGGACAAAACCAACACTACAATGGTAGAGTTATTTTCTATGATATATTCAGGTACCAAATCACCGATCTGGGGAAGTATATTAAATACAGTATATACAATAGTGTCAGATCAGCACCTGAGAATCTTACCTTTATTAAAGAGTCAGTGAGAGCCTTTCCCTCTTCCAGGGCTGATGCTGATGTGCCATCATCGCCCACTTTATTGTTTGAAAGTGGCATGGGGGCTGCTTGTCAAGAGCTGCAAACCCCGTCAAAGCAGGGGAGAGCAAAGCCCACCCGTCCTTCGGTCCGCTGGTTGCCCCTGCACTTACTGTACAGGCAGACCCTTCATTCAACGCTCCGCGGCAGGGACAGGTACAATCCCATTCCCCAGTCATGCAGCAAAATTAATCTTCAGCAATGTTGCAGCACCAAAGATGTCAAACATGACATCATAATATACCTAATAATTCCCCCAGAAATCTGGTGTAGAAAAAGTGAAAGCGAAAAAGACTGTGGGATACTGGTGTCTTAGTCCTAAGCAAGTGTGATAATCCAGCGATTGACCCCTTTGCACTGACGCAAGCTTGCCTGAATTGCTAATCTCATTATCCATCACCCACACTAAGGCACAGTGCTACTGTGCAGGACCTTGGCCTTCACGAAAACGCCCCTTTCACTGACTGACGGCTGGTGCTGAGGTCAAGGAGAGAAAAGGGGCTGTTTGTGTCCCTTTGCCGTGAAATCCAGCTGCAGGGTTTATTCAACAAATAGGAATCCCATTGATTAATACAGCATGCATCACTTACTTCATTATAGAGCACTACCAATGATCCCCATTACAACTACCGTAATGTGCAAGTCTTAAAATTGTAATAGTCAAAAAGTATGCATCAATAGTACAGTACATTGAGAACAATGGCATAATGTTATTAATCAATAATAGTAATAATAATACACCAATACCAACATTCCTGCAAATACGGTATAAAGTACCAGTCCAAAATGTTGACACACCTTCTCATTCAATTTTTTCTTTATTTTTCTTAGACATCAAAGACATCAAAACTACTAAAAAGTGTTAAACAAACCAGAATATGTTTTAGATTTTTGATTAAAAAAAAAAAGATAGCCACCTTTAGCTTTTATGACAACTTTGCACACTCTTGGCATTCTCTCAATCAGCTTGGTGTGTGTGTGTGTCAGTGGAAAAGGAAACTGTGAATGTTTCAGTGGAAAAGGAAACTGTGAACACCGCCCAGAATTCTCTTTTCTAGAATAGGTGAGAGAAAACCACAAAGAAAGCAAAAGCTGGCTACTTTGAAGAATCTGAAATATAAAACATATTCATTACATGGTTTGTTTAACACTTTTTTGTTTACTACATAATTCCATGTGTTCTTTCATAGTGTTAATGTATTCAGTATTAATCTACAATGTAGAAAATACTATATCAATAAAATAAAAAACATTGAATGAGAAGGTGTGTCCAAACTTTTGACTGGTACAGTATGCTACATTTCCACCATTATAACCACAACGTAACACTTAACTCTCTTTAATGTTGTTACAAATGTTAGGTCACTTGTGAAACTTGAAGTGACATTCTTATATTGTTGTACAACTAATACTGTATATACTTACATTGAAATGTTGCTGGTTCCATAGCTAAATAACATCCTCTTTCATGATCAAATAGACAACTGAGCCATGAGAGAGAGATGCACTTAGCTGGTGGAAATGTGTAAACTGCAGAGGGCACCTTTATCTTATCAGCTTCTCTGGTAGTATGTTTCCCCCAAGGCTTTGATAATGGCCAGTATGCTTTTTACCCTGTCAATTTAGGTTCGTTTGAGGAACACAGTGCATCACCCATGAATGCCCTTACGTGACTTTGCTGTAAAGATGTATTCACATGAAAACAATGACAGAATAATCAGTTTTTATAATGCACCCACATACAAAACATTAAGAGAACCGTAATAGAAGTATACCGTAATATGTTGGTTATATTGCACCTATTATGCATTGGAATGCGTGCTACTGTATAAGCAAGTACAACAACTCATGGCTAACTATAACATTTACATTTACATTTTTGGCATTGAGCAGACACCTTATTCCAAAGCGACTTACAATCGATACATTTGACTAAGCAAGTGAATCATCAATTCACCAGTTGTAGCAGGAAGAGTAATCTAGCTCAGGCCAGGGGCCATTGGCAGTCGTCGTGATATAAAATGTAATTTTTCTTTTTATATAGACACTGGAGAGACAGTACAAGGGGGGCACTGGAGAGACAGTACAAGGGGGGCAGTAGAAGTCTTAAGAGGCACAGCATGGGGGAGAGGCAGGTGTCTCAGGAGGCGCAGTGCTGGGGGATAGTATTCAGTATAGTATATTCAGAATCTAGTGAGGCAGAATGTACTGATTCAGAGTCATCACATAGGTTTAAAGTGGTTCAATTGTTCTATTATAACTATTCAAGTTACAGCTATTAAAGAGCTTATTTTGAAGTATAATTACATCTCTTGTTATACATTCATAATAGTGGCAACTAACAGGCATCCAATTTAACAAACAAATTAATCAAGCCTTTGCCTCTATGTCAACGAGATTTTTACCTGGCTTTATCCAATGTTCAGATTTAAGTTCTTGAATGTTATGCAAATTAGGGCATATTTAATTAGGTAACGCCTCATTTGCATATTTAAACATACAATTTCAGAAAACTTGTAATACAAAAAATAATTGTCTTAATGTAAGTGAATAACTGGGGAAGTTTCATAGTGATAGCTATTAGTTAAATGTTTTACGGAAAGGGCGAAGGCTAACCAATGTTGAATGGACTGGATAGGTGTTTCCAATTGAACGTGGGAATATGAAAACTATGAATATATATATATATATATATATATATATATATATATATATATATATATATCAGTTATTTCCATGAATGCGTTCCATAAATTCCCACCTTCGTTCGGCTATGTTTTCTGGTCACTGTGTCATGTGTTTATACAGCATGGTGTCTAATGCGCACACTTGTTACTTGACACTTCCATAAATAGCCAAAAATATGTAAAGGCCCGATTCTAATGTAAATTAGATAGTTCTCATAAGCACACTTCTGAAAATCTGTAGAACAGAAAACCCACTATTTGAGACACGTGCCGCGGAGGTAAAGCAGCAAACACGGGTCTGGTGAGGACCAGCAAAAGTTCCAGGTAAGGTAAGGGCTTTAGGCGTAATCAGTGGCGGACTCAGGCTGATTGAAGGACAGGGGCGAAAAGAAAAAAAGGGCACCTACTGCACAACATGGGACCCCATCAGTGCACATGGTCAAGTTTAGACCATTGGAAGGGCAGCCAATAGGGCACATCCTCTAATTTTGCCACTCAAAAGGGCATTTTTGCCACTCAAAAGGGCACTTTAGTGCGACGTTTTTCAACCGTGGGGGCACTTGGTCCAATTTAGACCATTGGAGGGGCACCAAATAGGGCACATCCTCTAATTTTCGCCACTCAAAAGGGCATTTTTGCCACTCTAAAGGGCACTTAAGAGAGACGTTTTTCAACCGTGGGGGCACCAGGAGGGGCGGTCGCCCCCCCTGCCCCCCCATGACTCCGCCAGTGGGCGTAATACTAGCCTAACCGCCACGCAAGTCGTAATATAGGTAATTCCGCAACGTATCTTTGATTCATCTTACATCAAAACAGGTGGTCAAACGCTGGTGTAGTCAGATAACACGTATTTCATTGCCTGCAGAAACAATCCCCCAGAACGTATTATTCCGTTGGAGACTACTGTAGGTTGCATGACATCCACGTGTTGCCGCCCGGGGAACGCAAGTGGTGATTTCACTATAATGATCATTATGAAGAAAAGCGTTTATGGCAGAACTTCTATACTACTTATTCAGAGACGGCAGCTTGACGCCACTGCCTGGAACTGACATGTTGAACCTGATTACAGTTCGTGACGTTAGAATTATATGGTTCTATCTCCATTTTTGGTCAAAATTTTGTTTTTTTTACATAATCTGATCCATTAGGTGTTTATTAATGCCTGTGTGGTGTTATTTTTTTAAATGTTGACATTTTTGAGTTAGTAATTCATAAAATACAAAGGTTCGATCTCACAGAACATACTTTTGGAATGTAAAAACGTTGACGCTCAATATCTCTGAACTGCCCTAAACGGAGATAGAATCTTATCATTCTAAACGGAGATAGAACCTTATCATTCTAAACGGAGATAGAATCTTATCATTCTAAGCTCACGAGTTGACGACAGTTGTAGCGTTCCAACGGCAGACGTGACGTTATTCAAATAGTGTTAGTGTCAGTTTAGTTTTCAGGCGGAATCGCACGACGAAATCTTTTTTGGTCGAAAACGTACGCAGACCAATTGCCTGTCTGTGTATTCATACACGTACATCACATCAAGTAGAAAGGTTACAGCCACCAACATACTATCATTTATCATTTATCACATAATGGCGGGGAGGAAGAAAGAAGTCCAGATTCAGGTAGCTATAACAATTATGGCTAGTTAGTTACAGCTAGTGATGCATGTAGCTAGCTATAGAGGCAACTAGCAAGACTTATTTATTTCCATCATACCCAATACGCTGCTTATACATAGGCTACATACTAAATGAGTCAGAATACCATAACCTTGTCTTAGTTGTCTAATAGTTGCCAATCTTCAATTAATATCTACAATCTAGTCTAGTATAGGTAGCTAGTGGGTAGCTACTAGCTAGCTAGTTACATACTGTACATTCGACTTAAAAAATAAAAAAGGAGAATCATCAAGGTAATTTAATTCTTTCTTCTTTGGATTTGAATAAAGTAAGTTATTGCACTTTAATTTCTTTCATTGCAGAATGACAAACTATTTAAATACATTTGAATAATGTGTGTGTGTGTGTGTGTGTGTGTGTGTGTGTGTGTGTGTGTGTGTGTGTGTGTGTGTGTGTGTGTGTGTGTATTTGTCCACTTAGATTGAAATTAGTAATGAAGAACAGTGGGAGGAAGCACTGTCAGCTCCAGGACTTCTTGGTGGGTGATTCTCACAAACATGCTCCTGTCCTTTGAAAATGTTCCAATGTCAGAGACAAACATTTATGATGTTAGATCCTGTAATATTGATTATAGTGATCTACATATTTGTACCCAGGGGGAGCCTACATTTAACAAGTAACTCATTATAAGTGCCCCTGGGTATTTGGATTGATGATAAACCGTCCTTTAATTAGAACATGTTGACCTAGTCCTGCTTCACCTTTGATAATAGGACGATGATTGTCCAGGCGACACTCCTCCCTGTCCTCGACAATGGTGACACAATTTAGATGCATGCATGCCACTCACCATTGTCTTTTGTATCTGTCTGTGGGTTTGGAGTCTTTGACAAGAAGCACCTGTCATTACTTTTTATTTGTTTATAAAGCAGTTCTTTTAAAACTCCCATTTTACTCATTTACTCATCATTTATGGCAGACATGCTTTGCAGTGTACCAGAGTATAATAATAATAATAATAATAATAATAATAATAATAATAATAATTTAAAGCTGCAAGCAGCAATTTAGGGCTTAAGCCTCATGGAAAGTTCACAGGATCAAACAGCATTTTGCCTAAACTGTTTACCGTTTTTAGGTCATTTTGAAATTAAATACAACTTTTTTTCCGTTTGCAGTTCTAGACATCTACCAGAGATGGTGTGGGCCATGCAAGGCTGTGCAGAATATCTTCAGAAAATTAAGGACAGAATACGGAGATGATCTGTTGCGCTTTGGTGTGGTGAGAGAATAACCCACAAAGTGCCTATGTTTTCCTGTATGGAGTATGTTTTCCATTGGGGTGTAGTTTATATGTTATGTGTGGGCTTATCTGCATCAATGCCCCTCTTGGCAGAGGAAACTGCATTACATGTATCAAATGTGGTCTTTACACACTTTCAGGCAGAGGCTGACTCTTTACTTGAGTTAACATCACTAAGAGGGAAATGTCTACCAGTATTCCTTCTCTATACTGTAAGTATTTTCTTTTTCATAATATTATAAATCAACATTTCATTGTTAAGTAGAGTCAAGTAGATAAGTAGACTGATGGCACACAAAGGTAAAACCTGAGTGCACAAGCAGGAAAGCGACACAATAAGATCTGCATCAATTGCTGTGTGTATTATTTTAAAATACTTTAAACACAAAAAGAAGAAGAAAAAAACACAATGCCAGAAAAATAAGATAGAGGGACAGAGGGAACAGACAGGTGAGTACTGCTGGTACAACTAAAATGTGCAGTTTTATCATACAGCACAATGTCAAGATGTCGCAAGTTTTGAGGGAGCGTGCAATTGACATGCTGAGGAATGTCCACCAAGGCTGTTGCCGAGGAATTCAATGTTCTTTTCTCTACCATAAGCCGCCTCCAAAATGTCCAATTCCAATTATCTGAAACGCCTTTGGAGACGTTGCGACATCTGTGGCATTGTGCTGTGTGATAAAACTGCACATTTTAGAGTGGTCTTTTATTGTGACCAGCCTAAGGCACATCTGTGCAATAATCATGCGGGCTAATCAGCATCTGGACCTGTCAGGTGGATCATGATGGATTATCTCGGCAAAGGAGAAGTGCTCACTTAACACAGATTTAAACAAATTTGTGAACACAATTTGAGAGAAATAGGCCTTCACATAGAAAAAAATCTTAGGTCTTTGATTTCAACTCGTGAAAAAATTGGAGCATAAACAAAAGTGTTGCGTTTATATTTTTGTTCAGTGTAATAAAACAGAGAGAGAAAAGAGAAAAGCGGTATTGATTAGTTATTAAGGTTCTTCCTTGTCTCGAGGGAAAAGAGGGGAGAGGGGCCCAGGTATGTCTTGTCTGGGTTTTGGGGCAGCTGCCTATCGTCTGGGGGGTCTCCCGCCGGGGCCACTCGGTTGGCCTCACCCGGCCGTTACTGAGGAGACAGGATAGAGCACGTTAGGCTACAACGGTATTTCGATACTGCCAGTTTCTGACGCTCACCCACCTCCTGGCTGCCTGTTGGGCACCCCACTCCCTTCTGGCTGTCTCCTGGCTCTTAAGAAAAACATGTGATTACTACCAAATGTCACTCAAGGTAAAATCCTCAAACTAGCGATACCTAGCTTTTGATCTACAGAATGAATTTGGAAGCTGTTTTCGCATGCCATTTGTAAAGTGATCTGGGCAATGATTTTGTGGTAAAAAAAAAGGTCAATAATCCCTTTAAGTTGGTTGGGGATTGTTGATGGACAGTAATGTTTGAGGTGATTTAATGTAATTCTTGCTTGCAGTAAGAGACTGAAGAACCACTTGAAATACATATGTAATTCTTTCCTGTGGCCTCTTTCTACTGTTTTAGGGTGGAAAGTTGGTGTCAATAGTAAGAGGAGTCAATGGGCCTCTTCTACAAAAGACTGTTTTAGAGCTGGTGGATGAAGAAAAGAAAAAACAAGAACTGGGCTCAAAATACGTTACTGACGTAAGTGGTTATTTGTTTATTGTTTGTTTGTTTGTTCGCATAGGTTTTGGAAATAGAAAGTGTTACCAGCAACATTTTTCTCAGGAAAATCAACGGGAAAATAATTTGAGTACAAGTCCAAGTTTCCTAGTTCCGACATGTCATGAACACAGCATGAGTTGTTGAGATGTAGCCAAGGAAACGAGTGCTATACCAAGGAAGCTTGGTTCAAGCTCTGTGCTACACTTCTGTCTTCATCTATGACAAATGGGAATGGCAACTATTGATGTTCTGTTCTGGTATACACAACTAATGAGCATTTCTATCCATTATTAAACCTTCAAGAAGGTTCAAGAAATATTCTTAGAGGACAATCAGCAAGCAAGAAAGAAGCCTTCACAGACTCAAAATGACAACATAGAAATTCATGGTATGTCAATTCTGAATAGAGTAGAGAATGACTGGTTCTTGAATTTGAGTTACATTTTTTATTGAATTAGAATCCATGGATGTTGAATTGAAATTCAAATTGGAATTACAGGAAGTAGAATTGAATTGAATTAAATTCATAATTGGTCTATTGTTTTAAAAAATTTAGCCACATGATTTAAGGTGGTACTTTAAATGCTATCAAAATTTCTGTTTGTTTCGTCAAGCATTGTGTTTTATCTTTGTCATACCTAGACCATGGTACTTACCATGTGGTCATCATTAAGCCAGATGCTGTAGCAGGAGGCCAAGTGGAGGAAATCACCAAAAAAGTAAGTAGTAGTAGTGAGCCAGGTGTATGATGTTCTAGGAAAAAGATGACAACTCAAGTAATTTCCCAAATCATTCTACTCAATAGATATTTTCAGCAAAAAACTTCAGTGACATGTTTTGGGGAACCCAGAGACCTACATTAACATAATAGATCTCCTTTAATATAATTAATATAATAATAATAATAATAATAATTGTTTTTATTGCCATGCAATGAACTTGTCAGTCAATTGTTGGAATTTGGTATGTTATGCTCTAGGCAAGGGGTAGACACAGACAGCGACCCTGGAGCAATTAGAGGTTGCCTTGCTCAAGGACACGTGGCCAGTCGGGTTTGAACCGCTGAACTGCTGACCTTGTGATCATTAGACGCAGCACAACATCCTGAGCCACAGCCGCCCCTAATATGTATTACTTGCTTTGTGACATACCCCACATGTTGTGTTATAGACCCAAAATGTATTTTTTTTTAAATGGCATCAATCCACACACAAAACAAGTTTTTAGAAATGTCTGCAAATGTATTACAATTGAAACACAGAAATACCTCATGTGCACAAGTCTTCACAGCCTTTGCTATGGCACTCTTACAATTAGCTAACAAGTTGATTGATTAATTGATGCAAATGCAATCTATGCAAATCAGAGTCCCCATAAAAACAAAGGTATTGATTCCAAAATTACATTAACTATTATCCTTGCATTAAGAAGAATTCAACTTATTGATCAACTTAGTGATTTGTTGATGACATTTTTGCTATTTAGCTACCTATAAGAGTGTCAAAGGGTGTGAAGACTTATATTATATTATAAGGTATTTCTTTTACATTTTAATAGATTTGCAGACATTTCTAAAAACTTGTTTTCACTTTGTCATTATGGGGTTTGGATGTGTGTGGATTGATGCCAATTTTTATTTATTTAATACATTTTAAATTGAGTCTAACACAACAAAATGTGGAAAATGTGAAGGGGTGTTGACTTTCTATAGCCACTGTATATTGTAGCCTGACTCAGCTAATCAACTAAATGTAAAGGTCTTGATAAGCTGTGGTGTGTTAGGACTGGATTGGAAGAAAACCCCACACAATCGTCAGCTTTCCAGGACCAGAGTTTTACTCTATTTCTTTATGAAATGGAGGAGGCTGGAGGAATCTTACATTTTTTGTTCATGTGTAGGTTTTAAATGCTGGTTTTTCAATTGTTGCGGAGGAGGAGAGGGTATTGACTGAACAACAGATTCAAGCTTTCTATAAGGAGAAAAGTGGAGAGGTGGGTGAATTAATCTATGATAATACACATGTACACATGCATTGAATTTAAAGAGGAACTCCAGTGGCAAATCCAGTCTCATTTCCATGAAAGAAATGGTTGAAAACTAATTTGACTACTGACTATTTAACAATCGATCTGAGCTGAAATGGATCTTTAGTACTTGTAAGCCAGGGGTGCTGACACTTTTTGGAACCAAGATCTACTTTTCAAGTAGCCAGTCTGCCAAGATCTACCAGTCTAGTTTCAACATCGCAAACGTACATGCACGTACTACAAACACACACACACACACACACACACACACACACACACACACACACACACACACACACAGTTCCCAGCCTGCACAGTAAACTCACAATACACTTTCTCTCTCTCTGTCACACAGCCACAGGAGAAGACCATCACAAACCCTCCCTCTTTGCTATTCTCGCTCACACACATTCACACACACACACACACACACACACACACACACACACACACACACACACACACACATTTGCCAGTCTGCATAGGGAGCCATAGCACAAACCCTCCCTCTCTCTCCCTCTCTCTCTCTCACTCTCTCTTTGCTATTCTCGCTCACACACACACACACACACACACACACACACACACACACACACACACACACACACACACACACACACACACACACAGTCACTTTCTCTCACTCACACACTGACAGCCAGTCTGCAGTACCATAGCCAACTACTGTTCCAACAAACAGAAAAGTAAACCAGATACAAAACAGGTAGTTCCCTAGTTTGAAAGGAGGAAATAAATGCATTTCTCTACCTTAGTGGGAGACCTGGCACTGGGAGGAGGCAGCTAGTTTCTAATAGTCAGGGCTGTAGGAGCTGGTTGCAAGGTGTCATCAGCCACTGTGGATCTGTCATCGAAAAGGCAATCTGCAGCCTCGAGAAACTTTTTTCACAATTTCGCCGTCTTGGAATGACTTCTTGTGTTTAACAAGAACGTGACTGACGCGATAAGAAGCTATCGTTGCAGCCGTACGTTTTCGCTCTTTTGCCACATTTCCCTTCTTCGAAATAGCCATCGTAGATTTGCTGATCAGACAGACGCACTTCCAATATCACATCGTGTAAAAAAAGTCCTCCTCCCATTCTGGATGGAAGTTATACGTTATTGGTTTCTTACTTGGTCCAGCTTCCCCACTCATTTGTATAGCCTTTATTTAGTATTATATAGTAAATAGTAGAAATTGGAAGGCTAACTAGGTAATTAGTCTCGCCGGTATTTTGTATTTTGTAGTTGGTGCTGTTGACTGCGCATGCGTGGTGAACCGCGTGTTAGGTGTAGGTGAAAAGATCAGATCGCAGACTGGCTTACCTGTATGTCAATCAAGTGTCAAAAGCCATAGTGAGGATGGATGATAGGCGAACTTTTTTTTTTCTTCTTTTTGTTCAATGCCATGCGATCTACCCATACTACCTTTGCGATCGACCGGTCGATCGCGATCGACGTATTGGGCACCCAATGTAAACTATATAGTGTCAAAATGTCACCCAATAATGTAAATAATTTGCAATGTCACAATGTTTGGTTCATTTTGATTAAATTGTGTTAAACAGAACAATTCCATGTTTTTTTTTTTTTTTTTAATTATCTCCAATTGTTTATTTGTTCTGTGCTTTAATTTCATTGAGTACATCAAGACATTAAACTGTGTAAATTTAAATAGAAACTGGAAAAATGTAGGTTCTATATAATGGTTCTATAACCTTTGACCGGTAGTATAATTATAATTCTTACACTTTAGTGTGTATTTTAGGGTAAGGATTAATATATTTCACTAGATATAACCTCAGGTCAATCGATTTTTCACTGGAGTTGCTCTTTAAGAAAATGATGCTAACCTCCATGGTTTAATATTGTTTGATGCTCAAAAGGAAAATGTATCAACTTTTGTTCATTGTAATAATTGTCATTCATGGAAATACTTATTGTTGACACTGCCAAGAGTGACACTGCCTCTTTTTACATTTTCTAGCAAGAGTTTGTAAAGGCAATGTCAAGCGGGCCTGTCCATGCACTGATTTTGTCAATGGGAAAGAACCTTACTGAGGACAAGTCTCCTGCTTTAAGAGATATTATCGATCCTGGCCATGCTGAGCTCATAAAACCAAAGAGGTTTGACTTCCCACTGCAGTTTGGGGGGATTGGGGGTGGTGGGGAGCAGTAGGTGTGTATATATCTATAGTAGATGGGCATATACTGTATATGGCAGATTACACATTATCTTTTATTTACCAACATTTTATGTGTTTTTTAAATTTTACCAACTCCAAAATGTTTTCGATTTTCCATGTATCCCAGTACTTGAATGAGGACTTGAATAAGGATGTATGCGCTGCAATACATTTGACATTCATGATTTTTTTTTTTTTAAATACTTCTAATATTTCTATTTTGTCACTTCTCATAGGTCAAAGGATGGCCAGGGCATGGATCTAGACCTCTCAGACAACAGCACAGAGGTGGCCAGCAGGCAACTTGCTTTCTTCTTCCCAACTTTTGATTTTACATCAGAGACACAAGCTGGAATTGCTGATTCCAACACCAGGATCCAAAAAACGGTGGCTCTAATTCGTCCAAGTCTCCTCAGGGGAAAAAAAGGTTGTCTTGCTCTTATGTTTTACATGAACCCAGAACAATTTTTTGTTTTATCTCCCCTCCAGTTTTATTGAATGTTTTTTTTAGATAATAGGACAGGCATAATGTATTTTTTTCAGTGTTTTACATACTGAAAAAAAGAAAATATGGTACATTTTACAGTGTTGTTTTCAATGTATGTTTCTATTAATTTGATTCAAGCAAATGTCTGGTTGCTACAACTGTGGCTTTCTGTGAAGACTACTATTCTAATTCAAAAACCTGTCACTTTTTATTTTATTTTATTTTTTACATTACCAGATGAGATCTTAAAGACAATACATGAATCTGGCTTCCAAATAGCCATGCAGAGGGAGGTAACACTTTCTGAGGAGCAGGTCAAAGAGTTCTATAAGGAACATGAGGGCACAGACTATTTCTCGTGTCTGGTAAACCACATGACCAGGTGACACGTTCTCCCACCATCATTTGCTTAGCTAAGGCCTGGTCCACATAAACTGTAGTATACAGCACATTTGAGGTCTGGCATAAAACTATTCTTTTCAACTGGATGCAGTGGTGGTGCACCATCGTGACTCAATTGCCTGACTTGGCAGTGTTGAGTTCCAAATGCAGCAAGATGTTAAGATATTCAGCTTCTGCAGCGAAATGCCTTGTGGTCAATTAAAAACAATTTTGTGTTATTTTACAATACCTGCCAAAACACTATAGCGTTGCAACAATGTTAGCTCATTCAAATTGTGTTTGCTTTCAGATGATTGAAGTAATTTATTTGAGTTAAAAACACTTAAGGGTTAATGACAAACAATCAAGAAGCTGCATCCATGCAAATTAAGTATGGCTGCTTACTTCATGTAGCATTGCCTGCAAAAGTGCGAGACGAGTTATCGCCACTAGTTATTTTTTGTAGAGTGCAATATGACCATGCTGAGAATATATTTTGTTTCCACCCATCGCATTGCAGTGGCCCTGTCTTAGCTTTGGCTTTGACTCGAGAAGATGCAATACAACATTGGAGAGGCTTACTGGGCCCAAAGGTCTTGGATGAAGCCAAAGAAAAATCCCCCGAAAGGTACACTTGTTTGGATAGTTACTTTCACATGGTGTATAGATGTTGGATTCATTGCGAGTTAGTTACTTTACAAAATATAATCTTCCCATAAAGGCTTGAATTCAACTGAACGCACCTATGCAGTGTTTTTTGATCACAAATTACTGTGGTGTACACACAATTCTTACTTTGAAAAGTGGAAGCAACTACTGTATGTGAGGGGGGGGTAACTTGGTAGGAGCAGTAGATTTGAACACTTCTGAAAACTATTTGGATCAGCTGACTTTTGTGTTAACAGTCTCATTGGAATTGTGTTTCCTTCCCAGTTTGCGAGCCCAGTTTGCCATCGATGATGTACCACTCAACCAGCTTCACGGCAGTTCCTCTCCTGATGAAGCAGAGAGAGATATCAGTCGTTTTTTCCCCACTGAGCGAACACTAGCAGTGATCAAACCTGACTCCTCACAGGAACACAAAGGTACACAAGTGTCCGCATTCATTTACATTTTTGGCATTTAGCAGACGCCTTATTCCAAAGCGATTTACAATCGATACATTTGACTAAGCAATTGAGTCTTCAATTCACCAGTTGTAGCAGGAAGAGTAATCTTGCTCAGGCCAGGGGCCATTGGCAGTCGTCGTGATAGAAGATTTTTCATTACTTTTAGGTACTCTGAAAAAGGGTTGTGATTTCAGAATGGTGAAGTCAATATGAACACAAATACCATCTAATGAAAGTGGACAATCTCTACTTTAACATCACAGTAGTTGTTTGATGTAAAATCCAACATATTGGAGTGTAGAGCCCAAAAAAAAAAAAAAATGCTTCACCATTACTGCAAGGCACTGTTATTTTATCAGATGAAAAGCATTATAACCTTTGGACAAAATCATGTTGTTCTTTATTTCAGATACTATTATCAATCGTATTAAAGAGGCTGGGTTTAGCATATCAGAAGTCACAGAAACACACATGACACGAGAGATGGCGGAGAAGTTTTACCGAGATCACAAGGGGAAGGACTTTTACAATCACCTGGTTGACTACATGTCACAGTGAGTTCAATTTAGTTTTTTGAAATTCAGGACTCACAATCATTTGAGTTTGTTGTTTAGTATGTATATGCTCAGGTTCTAGGTCAACTACATTGCAGTTTCCTGCCAGATCTTAATGCCTGTATTTTAACATGTCACCATTGGCATCATCTGCCTGATCACAGTCCATGTTGTAGCACCACTGACTGCAATAGGTAACAAGTCCTATAACTTGCAGAAATATGTATTTGTATTTTGTAGAGGTCCATCTGTAATGATGATCTTGAGCAAAGAAAACGCTGTCGCAGAATGGAGGGAAATGATGGGCCCTACAGATCCGGGGGAAGCCAAGAGAGTCAAACCCAACTCTTTGCGTGCACAGTTTGCCAAGAGCATCTTGGAGAATGCAGTTCACGGCTCATCCAACACCCAACATGCCATGGACAACATAAAGTTCATTTTTGGTGATGTACCCCAATAGGCATTGAACATTTTACATGGTGGTTGATTGTCAGAATAAAGACTCTTAATAATTGAGACAATTTGTCTAGGAATGGAGGGGGGGCATTGTCTTTTATGATGTCTATGTTCATAGGCACCAAGTATGGGGGAATTGGGTCTTTTGCCCCCCCCAACATTTTATTTTTTATTTAAACAAGCTTTCGTTTGGGTTCTGATGGGATGATACAGTTGAACGAAGCTCATGAGGTATTTATAAAGTTAACATTTTCAAGAGTCAATGGCTATATCATTAATTTAAAAACTCACATCAATCACAAATAGAAAAGGTCTTTCCAACCCAACTTTAAGGGCACCAGATAGAAATCCCCCAAACAGTAAATATCCTCTACATACGCCTCCAATGAAATCAACATTTCAGTTATTCTCTACTGGATTTTATTCAACATAAATACAACACTTACAGCTAGAAAAAAATGCATTTTAAAATCTGGAAAGACCAGAGCAGCCTCTACTTTAAAAGGCTTCTTTTTCAATTATTCATTTCCTGACTGATTTCCTCAGTGTCCTGCAGATGGCACCAGTACGTGGGGATGTCACAGATTCCTTGATGTTGGCCAACAGTCCCCGTTTGGGTTTATTGACTGGGGTCTTCGGGGTAAGCTTAGCCAGCTCCTCCCTCAATGAGGTTTAATGAAGGGCTTCTTATGACACTGCTTCTGTAAAATTAAAATGAGAACCAGCCCCTAAAATGAGTAGCACCTTTTTCATTCCACTGAGCATTTAGTCAGTCCAATTGTATAATAAAGCCATAGTTCCAGATAAACAAATGTCTCGTTTATCTCACTCGTGAATAGCAGCACTTCAATCTGTGTGCGGTGGGGTTAGGTACGATGTGGCACCCACATGCTGTGTGCTAGGGATTATTTAATTGAAGGAGTCGGTTCAACCTCTGCCTGGGTTAGTTAGATTAAGTGAGATGGTAGTGGACTGAACAGAATACATAGAATGTGGAATGGCTGGGGGAGGACTGGGTTGAGAGCCACGTGCTTAATGTGTGGATGGCTTTGGAAAAAGGAACACAGATGCAACTGTGTCATCTGCTGGTGAAAAAATAAACTACACCATAACATGTATTATTATTTGAATTTGTAATATTCATAACAAATTGTAATTGGGTAGGAAATTGGGACTAATAAGTTAAAAAAGTAATCATCAACTATAGGTCAGCACATCTGAATATTACTTGCTTCAGCAAGTCCAACTACTAAACTTATTATTATTATTATTATTATTATTATTATTATTATTATTATTATTATTATTATACAAATTCTTCCACCTGCTACTCCTCCTACAACTTTTAAGCTAGTCACATCAATCCAACTGTAAAACGTGCAGAAGTCTAATTCCTGCTATGAATTTTGGTTTTGATACCTAGTAAACCTTTTGACCTCTACAAAGTTGAAAGTGCAAGTTTAAAACTGTTTTAACTATTAAGCTTTTTGTAACTCCAAAACCTCTCATCCAGTTAACATGGTGGAATGTTGATTTAGTCCAACATTCTGTGATCCCCTTTGTTACTGCAACTGCCATGGACTTTTCAAACAACAGGAGATCTGCAGAACACATTCTTATAATCATTACACAACGATGCACTCTCTTTGCTACCAGTTCTACTCCACTGAAACCACTCTCAACCACTTAACCAACCAACTCTAGCACTCTCACCCACTCAACCAACAACGAATCAACCCTGTACCCACCCCACTGAACTACCCCGGGCTCACCCTATCTATCTATCTATCTATCTATCTATCTATCTATCTATCTATCTATCGATCTATCTATGACCTTCTAACATCTATCTAATCTTTCCAACCTTATATCTATCTAACCTTTCAACTACCTTTTAACCTTTTAACATCCTTTCTTCCTCTCACCAGTCACTACTGCTTCACTCAGGGCCGGCCCTAGGACTTTTGTAGCCCTAAGCAAGATTTTTTATGTGGATTGACGGGTGATTTCAGTATATTGTGTCACAGCATTATGGGGTATTGTGTGTGGATTGATGCCCTTTTTAAAAAACATTTTATATATTTTAAATTGAGTCTATAACACAACAAAATGTGGAAAAAGTGAAGGGGTGTGTTGACTTTCTATAGCCACTGTATATTAAAGAAGTTAGAGAGAGAAGTTAAATAACAATAAAAGTCAACATTCTCAACTATAAAAGTAACAAACTTGCACATAACAAGGTATATAACTAAAGACAATGACAAATGAATAATAACCAATGAAAAACTAAAATATTTAGTCAAATAAATATCAATGAATAATCAATATGAGTGCAAAATATTCCGAATAAATAAAGTGAACACTACAAAATGGTTAACTATATTAACAACAAAACAACAGGCTACATCCAACACCAGTCCTCCAAAAAAACATTAAAATAAAAAAAAGTGTGGCCCCCCTTAAGTGGTTGTGGCCCAAGTGGTTGTGGCCCTAAGCGACCGCTTAGTCCATTTATGTCTTGGGCCGGCCACTCACTATAACCCATCATGATTAACCTCTTCATTGTTTTGATCATATCTCGTTTGAGCAATGTAGGGAAATATCTTTTCTTTATTAATTTCTCCAGCAAGTGCTATTTTTCTTTCTATTTTTTCATTTTTTCCGGATTTTTCTTTCTTTCTTTCTTTCTTTCTTTGTTTTCTTTCTCCATCCAATCGTTTGTGCCAAATAATGTTCCATTGTAGCCGCTCTCCTGTGGACCCTCCCCTCTCCTCTGGACTGGAGCCGCCCCCACGCAGCGCTTCATCATGGGGTCAGAGGAACACAACAGATCGCCGGAGGAACATCAACAATACTAAATGCATTTTAGGGATATGCGAAAGTATTTTTGATTCCCGAGGGACCTAGGCTACTGTCACTAAACATGGCAAAGCAGTACGACGTCCTGCTCAGGTTGTTGGTTGAACAACACAGTAGTCTGAAGTCAGACTGTCTTGACTAGGAAACTCATTTAGTCATTCTCACCGGTCATTCATGTCACATAAGCGATCTTTTAATGCTCTATTCTTTAAAATTAAGACTACTTTAAGCAAGTTTAAAATACAATGATTATATTTCTGGCATTGATTGTTAATAAAATGCAGTTTTATTTGTCGAAATGGTGATAGGGTTTTGTTGATGTATTCAGAGAAGTCGCCATTGCCAATCGCCGACATTCTCCAAGGCACATTAGCGCATACTTAAGGAGTATTTACCTCATTTGCATATTTAATGGTAATTAAAACTTGTAATACAAAAACATGTTCTATAAATGTTTGCTTTCACTATGTTAAGTTTCATTATGATAGGAGTAAAGGAAAAACAATATCGTATTCTGGGGTGGTGTCTGACCTAAGATCACAGTTTTTAGGCCATTTACATTGAAAACAGGGGACAAAACCATGCTCTTTTTACTGAACTAATATTGGCATAACTTCCTTATTTCTTAACTGATTTGGACGACCCTAACCCTAGCAACAGTCAACCCAATCAGGGCATTGTTTGTTAAAGTGTGTCTAGCAACGTTATATTAGTGGTAGGCTAGCTAGAAGTCCGATATCAACTCCAAACATGTCTTCCACTTTCTCCACCCTGACACGTACAATTGACGATGAAAACCATCGGTTTAACTCTGCCTGGACTGAAACATACTTGTTTATTTTACCACAAAATCCAAATGCCCAAACCGATGTGTGACAGGCTATCAGTGATGTCATATGGGGCACATTCTTTTCATACAGCTGAAGGTTTCCATGGTTCCATCTGTACTAGGCCTGCAATATCTGTCATAATGGGGCATTCTATGTAATATGTCCCGGTATGTCTCAGTATCTAGTTCATAACTACACAAAGTGTCGTGCTGTCAGGTTATGCTGTCAGCTAGCTAAGGAAAGATGCCTTGTTGTAATTGGAGTAGATGTTTCCCCAGATGTTTCCGCCGGAAGGTAATGTTAATATAGAGCATATTATATGGATATTAATTTATATTGCATTTAAATTACAAAATAATTAAATTAAGATTATATAGGCCTAATGATTAAAGCACTTTGAGCTGCAACGTTTGCAGGAAAAAACCCTATACAAATAAAGTTATTATTATTATTATTATTATTATTATTATTATATAAACCTATTCTAAAATGTATGGTTATGTTTCACTGAAAGGGAGTAAACAATATAATTGTACTCAACTAGCCTCAGTCTTATTGCGAGGTAATGTCCTCCAAATAAGTTATTCTGTTAAAGCAAGTCTTTAACTTTCCTTTTCCAGTCAAAGTGATCCATTTGTTTGTGCATGGGGCCAAAATAGGAAGAGTAGTGAAGCATCTGTACAATATGGGAACAGGCTACAGCCTCTATCAAGAGGTCCTAAATTATCACTGTAATTATCTTACTTTACATTGTTCAACCATCTAAATTTGTTCCTGAAAAACAGAGCCGGCGAGTTCACTCACTAAACGCTGTGGATGTAGCTGAGGAACCAAAGAGGTAAGAAATACTTTGTCAGCAATGATTCAGCAATGAGCATAGAGCACACAGAGCACACATACACAGCCTTTCATTTAGTATGGAGTACCATGTCAAGTAGAGTATGTTTATTGTTCAGACCAGTAAAACAGCCCCAGTTATCATGCTAACTCTAATGCTATCCAAGCTGATTGTAATGTTGTATTGGCTTATATCTGGCTATAATATATGACTATACTGTATATGGTCTCAAGACTCCAATATAAAGAGAGGGAAAGAAATGTAAGGAAACACAGTACATTGGGGGTTCTATAAGGAAGAGGGGCGCCAATGAAGGAGTCCATTTTCTATTGGCCAATGCCAAATAGTTCCTTTTCCATTTGACCAATGGAGCAGGTTGTTTTTACCACTATCCAACCCTCCAGGAGGACTGAGGAGGGGAGATGCTGGAAGGATGGGGGGCATTTTGTCAGTAGTCTGGTCGGCCATTTTGTCTGTAGTCTGGTCGGCCATTTTGTCTGTAGTCTGGACGGCCATTTTGTCTGTAGTGTGGTTGGCCATTTTCTCTGTAGTCTGTTTTTACCACTATCCAACCCTCCAGGAGGACAATGGAGCAACCAGTTGTTAGTCCAATATTGTGTAAATCATGAAGTTTAACCAGGAAGCTATATGGAACTATTTGAAGCTTGTGTGATAATGTATAACGTTGCAGTACTGCAGTACACTCTCCACTGTCACACACTTGTTTGCTGGAATTAAATGATCTCACTATTTCCCCCTAGCACACTCACCACAGTGAAAGAGGGGACCCCTGAGCAGCTCACCACTACTGTGGTGGAAGAGGTCACCCCTGAGAAGCTCACCACTGCTGTGGTGGAAGAGGTCACCCCTGAGAAGCTCACCACTGCTGTGGTGGAAGAGGTCACCCCTGAGAAGCTCACCACTGCTGTGGTGGAAGAGGTCACCCCTGAGAAGCTCACCACTGCTGTGGTGGAAGAGGTCACCCCTGAGAAGCTCACCACTGCTGTGGTGGAAGAGGTCACCCCTGAGAAGCTCACTACTGCTGTGGTGGAAGAGGTCACCCCTGAGAAGCTCACCACTGCTGTGGTGGAAGAGGTCACCCCTGAGAAGCTCACCACTGCTGTGGTGGAAGAGGTCACCCCTGAGAAGCTCACCACTGCTGTGGTGGAAGAGGTCACCCCTGAGAAGCTCACCACTGCTGTGGTGGAAGAGGTCACCCCTGAGAAGCTCACCACAGCTCTGGTGGAAGAGGTCACCCCTGAGAAGCTCACCACTGCTGTGGTGGAAGAGGTCACCCCTGAGAAGCTCACCACAGCTCTGGTGGAAGAGGTCACCCCTGAGAATCTCACCACTGCTGTGGTGGAAGAGGTCACCCCTGAGAAGCTCATCACTGCTGTGGTGGAAGAGGTCACCCCTGAGAAGCTCACCACTGCTGTGGTGGAAGAGGTCACCCCTGAGAAGCTCACCACTGCTGTGGTGGAAGAGGGGACCCCTGAGCAGCAGGAAGTGCTTACCGTTGCTCTGGTAGGAGAGGCCACCCCTGCCCCGATGGTTGAGGCTGTGGCCCTCACCAAGGTCCACCACATGAGAGGTATGCACATCTCCCTTCCTTTTCTCTCTTCCTGTCTTTTGTTTTGGCATTCTCTCACACTCCTTGTATATATAGACTATTAGTGTTGTTGCATACTGCTTAAATGCCAGTCAGGCTGTGTAGTAGTATTCTCTATACAACAAGGCAATGTCATCATGTGTTGTATACATGGGGTGTATCTGTGGTCCAGTCTCTCTCCTCTTGGTTCCCCTCCAGGTTCTTCTCTCTCCAGGGACGTCTGGGCCTCCTGTTCCCTGGACACGTGAGTGTGGAGCTGTTTTGTTTCACTGTTGTTTGTTTCTGTTGATTTTTTTCACGCCCCATCTTCTGAGGACTTAGGGTTATCTTTTAACTTAATTTTTAACTTGAACTATTATTTAAACATATAACATACCATGATGATTAAAAGGTACAATGCTTAAAACTGTCAGTACACGTCCTCCTCTTCCCCTAATTCACCACTAAGTGAATCCTTTTTTAAACTCCCATCCTAACTTAGGACCACAATGGGCCCTGGGCACCGGCTGGTGACCAGTGTGCCTCAGCTGGACTGGGCCAGCGTCAAGGTGCCAGGAGTGATTAAAAGGTACAATGCTTAAACTGTCAGTACACGTCCTCCTCTTCCCCTAATTCACCACTAAGTGAATCCTTTTTTAAACTCCCATCCTAACTTAGGACCACAATGGGCCCTGGGCACCAGCTGGTGACCAGTGTGCCTCAGCTGGACTGGGCCAGCATCAAGGTGCCAGGAGGCAAGACAGAGGAGGGACACAGACCCCTTGCCCCTTCCCGGAGTCTCACCTACAATCAGCTCGTCGGCTTAGGGTAAGTAGTGTGTCGGACACTGTGGAGAACACAGCATCCTCTACAGTTTGCCTAATAACATCCTAAACAAATTCCAATACGTCCAGAACTCTGCTGCCCGCCTGCTCACCTCCACTCGCCGCCATGACCACATCACCCCTGTCCTCCAAAACCTACACTGGCTCCCGGTCAAATACAGGATCCAATTCAAAATCCTACTCACCCCTTACAAAGCCATCAACAATCTGGCCCCCTCTTACCTTGCCGACCTCGTCCCCCTCCACACCCCCTCCTGTTGCCTCAGGTCTGACGACCAAATCACCCTCAAGACCACGAGGACCAAGCTCTGGACCTGGGGTGATGGGGCCTTTTCAGCCGCAGCCCCGTCCCTCTGGAACGCCCTCCCCAACCACATCAGACAGGCCAACACCCTCCCAACATTTAAACAGGCCCTCAAAACCCACCTCTTCAAGCTCGCCATCACCAGTTAACCCTCTCCCCCTCCCCTCCCCTCCCCATGTGTCCCCAGCACTACCTTAATTAGGCACCTATACTTTATTTTATTTCTTTTTGGTTTCTTTTATTATTACTACTCGATCTTTTCAGTTTGTAAAGCGTCTTTGAGTGTCTAGAAAAGCGCTATATAAGTCTAATGTATTATTATTATCATTATTATTATCAACTATGTAATACAAAATAATAACTAAATAATACACACCAGAGTGAAAGTATGTGGTCAGACAAAGTATATGTGTTTTCTCAACTCATGAGCTTTGTCTCCCTCCTCACACGTTGTTTCCTAGGTTACCAAACCTGTCGCAGACTTGCTACATGAACGCCACCCTGCAGTGTCTGTTCAGCCTGACCAGCTTCTTTCAGGACATCTGCAGACAGCACAGAGTGTGGCGTCTGGACCCCGCCCCCAACATCCTCAGGTACACACACACACACACACACACACACACACACACACACACACACACACACACACACACACACACACACCCACACACACACACCCACACCCACATAAACAATAGCTGTAACTCAATTTGGTCAGTAAACAATACATGCTAATTAATAATTAATAATTCCTACTACCTAAAAACTTGGTTTTGCAGGTTCTTAGTGGACCTCCGAGTGGCCAGAGATTGTAACAACAAGAGCCGCAAGATGACCCTGCTCAAGGCACTGAAGCGTTCAGTGTCCTACGACGCACCTGAGTTCCTGGGGAGTGGTCAGCAGGTGAGAGAGCACCATATACCTATCCTCTACAGAGGGCTACCATATACCTATCCTCTACAGTTGTCCAATTGTTGGTGAACTTTCTGTCTTGTTTGCTAATGCTACAGTATGTGTTTGTGTTTCCTGTGTTTCTAGGACGCCCACGAGTTCGTCAGCTCGTGTGTGTCGCAGGTCTCAGCTCTGGCCCCAGGACTGCAGGCACTGGCATTGGCTGGGGGCGAGACCTATTCCTGCCCCGTGGAAACTCACCTGAGATTCCAGATGGAAAGCACCAGAACCTGCCGCAGGTGACACACATACGCACAAGCACACACACACACACACACACACACACACACACACACACACACACACACACACACACACACACAGGAATAGCAATATTCATACACAACAAACACAGAACTGCATTTCCAGCTGTACACTGTCTAAATCGTATATTTGTGACTTTATGATGCATGCATGCGTGCGTGTGTGTGTGTGTGTGTTTCTCCTATTTTTCACAGCTGTGGTAAGAAGTCCTCTAAACAGGAATACTTCTCCCAGCTCTCCTTGGATCTGGTACCTGGAGGCTCAGTGCAGGACAGCTTGAAGCTCTACCAGATGGTCAGTGCCATAGCTGAATAATCAAGTCTTCATATTTTCTAACGTCATACATATGAGATGTGGCAAGTGTGTTATTCTCCACTTCCCTTCTCCTGTAGGAGACAGACTTGGAGTGCAGGTGTGAGGACTGCGGGGGTAACGAGGCTGGCCTGAAGTGGTCATTCTTGACCTTGCCTCGGTGAGTGACCCCTATGCTGCCTGTGGGCCTTTGGATAAGTCTGCACTGCACTTACAGTTACTTGAGACTCACCTCCTGTGTGGCTCTGGTGGAGCCTGGTGCTTCCCACAGGGAACACATCATGTGTACTACAATCGTATTCACTCACTGTACTGTCAGTCGCTTTGGATAAAAGTGGCAGCCAAATTGCCAAATGTATTAAGATACAATTTTTTTCCCAAAAAAATGCTCTAACTATAGAGTGGTTAATAATCCCTGATGCTGTTTGCAGGACGCTTGTCCTCCACCTGAAAAGGTTCAGGGTGACTCCACAGTTCACCATGGCCAAGGTGGAGGACCCTGTCTGTCTCTCCAGGGAGCTGATAGTGACCTCCGGCCCCCATGGAGACACTGCAGGCCTCCCCCCCACCCAGGGACCACAGGCCCTCCCTCCTGCCACCCAGGCCTGGGGGCCACAGACACCCCCACTTGCCAAAGGTACATTGTCTTCCTCTCACCACCTCCTATACACCATTAGACAATCGGTGAGCGTGCGTTCTCCTTCCGTGCACCAACTCTCTGGAACCGTCTTCCACTGGATATCAGACAGGCAGAATCAGTGAAAGTGTTCAAAAATAAGTTAAAGACCCACCTGTTTTCTGTTGTCTACATGTCATAGGCTGTGTATTTGTGCTGTTGTAATTATGTGTGTTTTTAAATTGAAATAGTTGTTTTTAAATTGTTAAAGATTGGTTGTTTTTACCTATTATATTTGTGCTGCGAAATTGTTTCCTTTTTTTTTTAAATAGTTGTTTTTAAATTGTTTAAAATTGTTGTTTTTACCTATTGTATTTGTGCTTCGAAATTGTGTGTTTTAAATTGAAATAGTTGTTTTAAATTGTTTTAAATGGCTGCTTACCTATTGTAAAGCACTTTGATGTAAAGTGCTATACAAATAAAGTTATTATTATTATTATTATAGTTTAGGATAGAATGAACCAAGAGACAATAGATATGGACAGAACTGTGAAACCAGGTTATAGAGTATACAGTCGGAGCTGGAGACTTGATATAGAACAGGGTCCATATATGTGTGTGTGTCCTGTCCTTTCTTGATCCAGTCACTCTGAGCACAGTGGAGAAAGAGGCAGGGAGAGAGGGCAGCAGCCAGATGGTGAGAAGGAGTGCAAAAGAGAGCAAGCAAATGTTGTTTTATTTTAAAATGGATGGATGGATGAGAGACAGTCAGCAAGCTATGTTTGTCAACTTTTTTTTGTGAATTGTGTTTGCGTTTCTGTGTTTGTGTGTGTGTGTGTGTGTGTGTAACTGCTTGGATTGATCTTGTCCCCAGCCTGAGTCTAGGTACTCAATGGTCTCAATGTTGAGCCACTTAGGCACTTCTGCGACCTCAGGTGAGATGAACACACACACAAAGTCTAAACATAACTGGAGATTCTCCTCGTTTTTGGAGACAGACTTCACAGTTACGATTGCTAGCAAACCCATTTGGCTCTAGGTTTTTGAAAGCTTGCAGGTAAGCTGTCTTTAGTCATTTATTAGTATTTACCTTTAATTAGCGACCACGCTGACTCCCTTCTGCTAGCAGTCACAACACTGACGTCTGCCTCCCAACATGACGAGTGTCTCTGGTGTGTTTCCATTCTGCAGTTTGTAACGTGTGTGTGGACATGTGGAGCGTATTGTTGTCATGACCACCTCTGTGTGAGCTCTGAGTACATGAATGTGTGTGTGTCTCATCCTGACTGTGTGTTCTGGGGATTCTATAGGACACTACGTCAGTGATGGGGTCTACACTGACGGTGACCCTGGGGACCTGACGGACCGCTGGCTCTCCTATAGCGACATGAAGGTCGTGGAGACAACCGGCGCGTCTGTCTGTCAGAAGAGAGAGCAGACTGGCTATGTACTCTTCTATGAAAGAGAGGTACAGAGACGATAGCATACATACTCACATAGTCTCTTCTATGAAAGAGAGGTACAGAGACGATAGCATACATACTCACATAGTCTCTTCTATGAAAGAGAGGTACAGAGACGATAGCATAGATACTCACATAGTCGTGCAAACAGCTTATAGATGTCGGGGATTCAAAGTGATCTCTATCCCTAAAGTGTTGGATACTAGCTATTCCAAATGGCTGTACACACTAATATAAGTGTTCTCTGCCATCACAGTAACCCCGCCCCTCATCAAAGAACCCCGCCCCCCCCAACCAACCAACCCAACCAATCCAGAGGCCTTAATGAAGACCTCCAGTCTACCTCCAGAGGAGTCAAAAAGACATTTGGCCAACTGGAAAATAGTCTGGGAGCCAAAGCCTGCGTTTTTGATGAACCTTGATCTTGTGGGGTAAAGTTAACGAGGCTGGCCTGAAGTGGTCATTCTTGACCTCGCCTCGGTGAGTGACCCCTATGCTGCCTGTGGGCCTTTGGATAAGTCTGCACTGCACTTACAGTTACATGAGACTCACCTCCTGTGTGGCTCTGGTGGAGCCTGGTGCTTCCCACAGGGAACACATCATGTGTACTACAATTGTATTCACTCACTGTACTGTCAGTCGCTTTGGATAAAAGTGGCAGCCAAATTGCCAAATGTATTAAGATACCATTTTTTTCCAAACAAATGCTCTAACTATAGAGTGGTTAATAATCCCTGATGCTGTTTGCAGGACGCTTGTCCTCCACCTGAAAAGGTTCAGGGTGACTCCACAGTTCACCATGGCCAAGGTGGAGGACCGTGTCTGTCTCTCCAGGGAGCTGATAGTGACCTCCGGCCCCCATGGAGACACTGCAGGCCTCCCCCCCACCCAGGGACCACAGGCCCTCCCTCCTGCCACCCAGGCCCGGGGGCCACAGACACCCCCACTTGCCAAAGGTACATTGTCTTCCTCTCACCACCTCCTATACACCATTAGACAATCGGTGAGCGTGCGTTCTCCTTCCGTGCACCAACTCTCTGGAACCGTCTTCCACTGGATATCAGACAGGCAGAATCAGTGAAAGTGTTCAAAAATAAGTTAAAGACCCACCTGTTTTCTGTTGTCTACATGTCATAGGCTGTGTATTTGTGCTGTTGTAATTATGTGTGTTTTTAAATTGAAATAGTTGTTTTTAAATTGTTAAAGATTGGTTGTTTTTACCTATTATATTTGTGCTGCGAAATTGTTTCCTTTTTTTTTTAAATAGTTGTTTTTAAATTGTTTAAAATTGTTGTTTTTACCTATTGTATTTGTGCTTCGAAATTGTGTGTTTTAAATTGAAATAGTTGTTTTAAATTGTTTTAAATTGCTGCTTACCTATTGTAAAGCACTTTGATGTAAAGTGCTATACAAATAAAGTTATTATTATTATTATTATTATTATTATTATTATTATTATAGTTTAGGATAGAATGAACCAAGAGACAATAGATATGGACAGAACTGTGAAACCAGGTTATAGAGTATACAGTCGGAGCTGGAGACTTGATATAGAACAGGGTCCATATATGTGTGTGTGTCCTGTCCTTTCTTGATTCAGTCACTCTGAGCACAGTGGAGAAAGAGGCAGGGAGAGAGGGCAGCAGCCAGATGGTGAGAAGGAGTGCAAAAGAGAGAAAGCAAATGTTGTTTTATTTAAAAATGGATGGATGGATGAGAGACAGTCAGCAAGCTATGTTTGTCAACTTTTTTTTGTGAATTGTGTTTGCGTTTCTGTGTTTGTGTGTGTGTAACTGCTTGGATTGATCTTGTCCCCAGCCTGAGTCTAGGTACTCAATGGTCTCAATGTTGAGCCACTTAGGCACTTCTGCGACCTCAGGTGAGATGAACACACACACAAAGTCTAAACATAACTGGAGATTCTCCTCATTTTTGGAGACAGACTTCACAGTTACGATTGCTAGCAAACCCATTTGGCTCTAGGTTTTTGAAAGCTTGCAGGTAAGCTGTCTTTAGTCATTTATTAGTATTTACCTTTAATTAGCGACCACGCTGACTCCCTTCTGCTAGCAGTCACAACACTGACGTCTGCCTCCCAACATGACGAGTGTCTCTGGTGTGTTTCCATTCTGCAGTTTGTGACGTGTGTGTGGACATGTGGAGCGTATTGTTGTCATGACCACCTCTGTGTGAGCTCTGAGTACATGAATGTGTGTGTGTCTCATCCTGACTGTGTGTTCTGGGGATTCTATAGGACACTACGTCAGTGATGGGGTCTACACTGACGGTGACCCTGGGGACCTGACGGACCGCTGGCTCTCCTATAGCGACATGAAGGTCGTGGAGACAACCGGCGCGTCTGTCTGTCAGAAGAGAGAGCAGACTGGCTATGTACTCTTCTATGAAAGAGAGGTACAGAGACGATAGCATACATACTCACATAGTCTCTTCTATGAAAGAGAGGTACAGAGACGATAGCATACATACTCACATAGTCGTGCAAACAGCTTATAGATGTCGGGGATCCAAAGTGATCTCTATCCCTAAAGTGTTGGATACTAGCTATTCCAAATTGCTGTACACACTAATATAAGTGTTCTCTGCCATCACAGTAACCCCGCCCCTCATCAAAGAACCCCGCCACCCCCAACCAACCAACCCAACCAATCCAGAGGCCTTAATGAAGACCTCCAGTCTACCTCCAGAGGAGTCAAAAAGACATTTGGCCAACTGGAAAATAGTCTGGGAGCCAAAGCCTGCTTTTTTGATGAACCTTGATCAGGGATTTTGACATGTCAGGCATGAAGGGGTTAATGTCTGACAGTGCTCAAGGGATATCACAGGGCACCCTCCTGTGTTTTGAAGAGGAACCCCCAAGCAACAAGAAACAGCAGAGAGAAAAACTTTACCCGACAAAAACAAGGTTCATCCCCATTGTTTATTTGTTCTGTGCTTTAATTTCATTGAGTACATCAATACATTAAACTGTGTAAATGTAAATAGAAACTGGAAAAATGTAGGTTCTATATAATGGTTCTATAACCTTTGACCGGTAGTGTAATTATAATTCTTACTCTTTAGTGTGTATTTTAGGGTAAGGATTACTACATTTCACTAGATATAACCTCAGGTCAATCGATTTTTCACTGGAGTTGCTCTTTAAGAAAATGATGCTAACCTCCATGGTTTAATATTGTTTGATGCTCAAAAGGAAAATGTATCAACTTTTGTTCATTGTAATAATTGTCATTCATGGAAATACTTATTGTTGACACTGCCAAGAGTGACACTGCCTCTTTTTACATTTTCTAGCAAGAGTTTGTAAAGGCAATGTCAAGCGGGCCCGTCCATGCACTGATTTTGTCAATGGGAAAGAACCTTACTGAGGACAAGTCTCCTGCTTTAAGAGATATTATCGATCCTGGCCATGCTGAGCTCATACAACCAAAGAGGTTTGATTTGCCACTGCAGTTTGGGGGGATTGGGGGTGGTGGGGAGCAGTAGATGTGTATATATCTATAGTAGATGGGCATATACTGTATATGGCAGATTACACATTATCTTTTATTTACCAACATTTTATGTGTTTTTTAAATTTTACCAACTCCAAAATGTTTTCGATTTTCCATGTATCCCAGTACTTGAATAAGGATGTATGCGCTGCAATACATTTGACATTCATGACTTTTTTTTTTATCATAAAAGAATAATGAAATTAAAATACTTCTAATATTTCTATTTTGTCACTTCTCATAGGTCAAAGGATGGCCAGGGCATGGATCTAGACCTCTCAGACAACAGCACAGAGGTGGCCAGCAGGCAACTTGCTTTCTTCTTCCCAACTTTTGATTTTACATCAGAGACACAAGCTGGAATTGCTGATTCCAACACCAGGATCCAAAAAACGGTGGCTCTAATTCGTCCAAGTCTCCTCAGGGAAAAAAAAGGTTGTCTTGCTCTTATGTTTTACATGAACCCAGAACAATTTTTTGTTTTATCTCCCCTCCAGTTTTATTGAATGTTTTTTTAGATAATAGGACAGGCATAATGTATTTTTTTCAGTGTTTTACATACTGAAAAAAAGAAAATATGGTACATTTTACAGTGTTGTTTTCAATGTATGTTTCTATTAATTTGATTCAAGCAAATGTCTGGTTGCTACAACTGTGGCTTTCTGTGAAGACTACTATTCTAATTCAAAAACCTGTCACTTTTTATTTTATTTTATTTTTTACATTACCAGATGAGATCTTAAAGACAATACATGAATCTGGCTTCCAAATAGCCATGCAGAGGGAGGTAACACTTTCTGAGGAGCAGGTCAAAGAGTTCTATAAGGAACATGAGGGCACAGACTATTTCTCGTGTCTGGTAAACCACATGACCAGGTGACACGTTCTCCCACCATCATTTGCTTAGCTAAGGCCTGGTCCACATACACTGTAGTATACAGCACATTTGAGGTCTGGCATAAAACTATTATTTTCAACTGGATGCAGTGGTGGTGCACCATCGTGACTCAATTGCCTGACTTGGCAGTGTTGAGTTCCAAATGCAGCAAGATGTTAAGATATTCAGCTTCTGCAGCGAAATGCCTTGTGGTCAATTAAAAACAATTTTGTGTTATTTTACAATACCTGCCAAAACACTAGTTAGCGTTGCAACAATGTTAGCTCATTCAAATTGTGTTTGCTTTCAGATGATTGAAGTAATTTATTTGAGTTAAAAACACTTAAGGGTTAATGACAAACAATCAAGAAGCTGCATCCATGCAAATTAAGTATGGCTGCTTACTTCATGTAGCATTGCCTGCAAAAGTGCGAGACGAGTTATCGCCACTAGTTATTTTTTGTAGAGTGCAATATGACCATGCTGAGAATATATTTTGTTTCCACCCATCGCATTGCAGTGGCCCTGTCTTAGCTTTGGCTTTGACTCGAGAAGATGCAATACAACATTGGAGAGGCTTACTGGGCCCAAAGGTCTTGGATGAAGCCAAAGAAAAATCCCCCGAAAGGTACACTTGTTTGGATAGTTACTTTCACATGGTGTATAGATGTTGGATTCATTGCGAGTTAGTTACTTTACAAAATATAATCTTCCCATAAAGGCTTGAATTCAACTGAACGCACCTATGCAGTGTTTTTGATCACAAATTACTGTGGTGTACACACAATTCTTACTTTGAAAAGTGGAAGCAACTACTGTATGTGAGGGGGGGGTAACTTGGTAGGAGCAGTAGATTTGAACACTTCTGAAAACTATTTGGATCAGCTGACTTTTGTGTTAACAGTCTCATTGGAATTGTGTTTCCTTCCAAGTTTGCGAGCCCAGTTTGCCATCGATGATGTACCACTCAACCAGCTTCACGGCAGCTCCTCTCCTGGTGAAGCAGAGAGAGATCTCAGTCGTTTTTTCCCCACTGAGCGAACACTAGCAGTGATCAAACCTGACTCCTCACAGGAACACAAAGGTACACAAGTGTCCGCATTCATTTACATTTTTGGCATTTAGCAGACGCCTTATTCCAAAGCGATTTACAATCGATACATTTGACTAAGCAATTGAGTCTTCAATTCACCAGTTGTAGCAGGAAGAGTAATCTAGCTCAGGCCAGGGGCCATTGGCAGTCGTCGTGATAGAAGATTTTTCATTACTTTTGGGTACTCTGAAAAAGGGTTGTGATTTCAGAATGGTGAAGTCAATATGAACACAAATACCATCTAATGAAAGTGGACAATCTCTACTTTAACATCACAGTAGTTGTTTGATGTAAAATCCAACATTTTGGAGTGTAGAGCCCAAAAAAAAAAAAATGCTTCACCATTACTGCAAGGCACTGTTATTTTATCAGATGAAAAGCATTATAACCTTTGGACAAAATCATGTTGTTCTTTATTTCAGATACTATTATCAATCGTATTAAAGAGGCTGGGTTTAGCATATCAGAAGTCACAGAAACACACATGACACGAGAGATGGCGGAGAAGTTTTACCGAGATCACAAGGGGAAGGACTTTTACAATCACCTGGTTGACTACATGTCACAGTGAGTTCAATTTAGTTTTTTGAAATTCAGGACTCACAATCATTTGAGTTTGTTGTTTAGTATGTATATGCTCAGGTTCTAGGTCAACTACATTGCAGTTTCCTGCCAGATCTTAATGCCTGTATTTTAACATGTCGCCATCATATCTGCCTGATCACAGTCCATGTTGTAGCACCACTGACTGCAATAGGTAACAAGTCCTATAACTTGCAGAAATATGTATTTGTATTTTGTAGAGGTCCATCTGTAATGATGATCTTGAGCAAAGAAAACGCTGTCGCAGAATGGAGGGAAATGATGGGCCCTACAGATCCGGGGGAAGCCAAGAGAGTCAAACCCAACTCTTTGCGTGCACAGTTTGCCAAGAGCATCTTGGAGAATGCAGTTCACGGCTCATCCAACACCCAACATGCCATGGACAACATAAAGTTCATTTTTGGTGATGTACCCCAATAGGCATTGAACATTTTACATGGTGGCTGATTGTCAGAATAAAGACTCTTAATAATTGAGACAATTTGTCTAGGAATGGAAGGGGGGCATTGTCTTTTATGATGTCTATGTTCATAGGCACCAAGTATGGGGGAATTGGGTCTTTTGCCCCCCCAACATTTTATTTTTTATTTAAACAAGCTTTCGTTTGGGTTCTGATGGGATGATACAGTTGAACGAAGCTCATGAGGTATTTATAAAGTTAACATTTTCAAGAGTCAATGGCTATATCATTAATTTAAAAACTCACAACAATCACAAATAGAAAAGGTCTTTCCAACCCAACTTTAAGGGCACCAGATAGAAATCCCCCAAACAGTAAATATCCTCTACATACACCTCCAATGAAATCAACATTTCAGTTATTCTCTACTGGATTTTATTCAACATAAATACAACACTTACAGCTAGAAAAAAATGCATTTTAAAATCTGGAAAGACCAGAGCAGCCTCTACTTTAAAAGGCTTCTTTTTCAATTATTCATTTCCTGACTGATTTCCTCAGTGTCCTGCAGATGGCACCAGTACGTGGGGATGTCACAGATTCCTTGATGTTGGCCAACAGTCCCCGTTTGGGTTTATTGACTGGGGTCTTCGGGGTAAGCTTAGCCAGCTCCTCCCTCAATGAGGTTTAATGAAGGGCTTCTTATGACACTGCTTCTGTAAAATTAAAATGAGAACCAGCCCCTAAAATGAGTAGCACCTTTTTCATTCCACTGAGCATTTAGTCAGTCCAATTGTATAATAAAGCCATAGTTCCAGATAAACAAATGTCTCGTTTATCTCACTCGTGAATAGCAGCACTTCAATCTGTGTGCGGTGGGGTTAGGTACGATGTGGCACCCACATGCTGTGTGCTAGGGATTATTTAATTGAAGGAGTCGGTTCAACCTCTGCCTGGGTTAGTTAGATTAAGTGAGATGGTAGTGGACTGAACAGAATACATAGAATGTGGAATGGCTGGGGGAGGACTGGGTTGAGAGCCACGTGCTTAATGTGTGGATGGCTTTGGAAAAAGGAACACAGATGCAACTGTGTCATCTGCTGGTGAAAAAATAAACTACACCATAACATGTATTATTATTTGAATTTGTAATATTCATAACAAATTGTAATTGGGTAGGAAATTGGGACTAATAAGTTAAAAAAGTAATCATCAACTATAGGTCAGCACATCTGAATATTACTTGCTTCAGCAAGTCCAACTACTAAACTTATTATTATTATTATTATTATTATTATTATTATTATTATTATTATTATTATTATTATTATTATTATACAAATTCTTCCACCTGCTACTCCTCCTACAACTTTTAAGCTAGTCACATCAATCCAACTGTAAAACGTGCAGAAGTCTAATTCCTGCTATGAATTTTGGTTTTGATACCTAGTAAACCTTTTGACCTCTACAAAGTTGAAAGTGCAAGTTTAAAACTGTTTTAACTATTAAGCTTTTTGTAACTCCAAAACCTCTCATCCAGTTAACATGGTGGAATGTTGATTTAGTCCAACATTCTGTGATCCCCTTTGTTACTGCAACTGCCATGGACTTTTCAAACAACAGGAGATCTGCAGAACACATTCTTATAATCATTACACAACGATGCACTCTCTTTGCTACCAGTTCTACTCCACTGAAACCACTCTCAACCACTTAACCAACCAACTCTAGCACTCTCACCCACTCAACCAACAACGAATCAACCCTGTACCCACCCCACTGAACTACCCCGGGCTCACCCTATCTATCTATCTATCTATCTATCTATCTATCTATCTATCTATCTATCTATCTATCTATCTATCTATCTATCTATCTATCTATCTATGACCTTCTAACATCTATCTAATCTTTCCAACCTTATATATATCTAACCTTTCAACTACCTTTTAACCTTTTAACATCCTTTCTTCCTCTCACCAGTCACTACTGCTTCACTCAGGGCCGGCCCTAGGACTTTTGTAGCCCTAAGCAAGATTTTTTATGTGGATTGACGGGTGATTTCAGTATATTGTGTCACAGCATTATGGGGTATTGTGTGTGGATTGATGCCCTTTTTAAAAAACATTTTATATATTTTAAATTGAGTCTATAACACAACAAAATGTGGAAAAAGTGAAGGGGTGTGTTGACTTTCTATAGCCACTGTATATTAAAGAAGTTAGAGAGAGAAGTTAAATAACAATAAAAGTCAACATTCTCAACTATAAAAGTAACAAACTTGCACATAACAAGGTATATAACTAAAGACAATGACAAATGAATAATAACCAATGAAAAACTAAAATATTTAGTCAAATAAATATCAATGAATAATCAATATGAGTGCAAAATATTCCGAATAAATAAAGTGAACACTACAAAATGGTTAACTATATTAACAACAAAACAACAGGCTACATCCAACACCAGTCCTCCAAAAAAACATTAAAATAAAAAAAAGTGTGGCCCCCCTTAAGTGGTTGTGGCCCAAGTGGTTGTGGCCCTAAGCGACCGCTTAGTCCATTTATGTCTTGGGCCGGCCACTCACTATAACCCATCATGATTAACCTCTTCATTGTTTTGATCATATCTCGTTTGAGCAATGTAGGGAAATATCTTTTCTTTATTAATTTCTTCAGCAAGTGCTATTTTTCTTTCTATTTTTTCATTTTTTCCGGATTTTTCTTTCTTTCTTTCTTTCTTTATTTGTTTTCTTTCTCCATCCAATCGTTTGTGCCAAATAATGTTCCATTGTAGCCGCTCTCCTGTGGACCCTCCCCTCTCCTCTGGACTGGAGCCGCCCCCACGCAGCGCTTCATCATGGGGTCAGAGGAACACAACAGATCGCCGGAGGAACATCAACAATACTAAATGCATTTTAGGGATATGCGAAAGTATTTTTGATTCCCGAGGGACCTAGGCTACTGTCACTAAACATGGCAAAGCAGTACGACGTCCTGCTCAGGTTGTTGGTTGAACAACACAGTAGTCTGAAGTCAGACTGTCTTGACTAGGAAACTCATTTAGTCATTCTCACCGGTCATTCATGTCACATAAGCGATCTTTTAATGCTCTATTCTTTAAAATTAAGACTACTTTAAGCAAGTTTAAAATACAATGATTATATTTCTGGCATTGATTGTTAATAAAATGCAGTTTTATTTGTCGAAATGGTGATAGGGTTTTGTTGATGTATTCAGAGAAGTCGCCATTGCCAATCGCCGACATTCTCCAAGGCACATTAGCGCATACTTAAGGAGTATTTACCTCATTTGCATATTTAATGGTAATTAAAACTTGTAATACAAAAACATGTTCTATAAATGTTTGCTTTCACTATGTTAAGTTTCATTATGATAGGAGTAAAGGAAAAAAAATATCGTATTCTGGGGTGGTGTCTGACCTAAGATCACAGTTTTTAGGCCATTTACATTGAAAACAGGGGACAAAACCATGCTCTTTTTACTGAACTAATATTGGCATAACTTCCTTATTTCTTAACTGATTTGGACGACCCTAACCCTAGCAACAGTCAACCCAATCAGGGCATTGTTTGTTAAAGTGTGTCTAGCAACGTTATATTAGTGGTAGGCTAGCTAGAAGTCCGATATCAACTCCAAACATGTCTTCCACTTTCTCCACCCTGACACGTACAATTGACGATGAAAACCATCGGTTTAACTCTGCCTGGACTGAAACATACTTGTTTATTTTACCACAAAATCCAAATGCCCAAACCGATGTGTGACAGGCTATCAGTGATGTCATATGGGGCACATTCTTTTCATACAGCTGAAGGTTTCCATGGTTCCAGCTGTACTAGGCCTGCAATATCTGTCATAATGGGGCATTCTATGTCATTGGGCATTCTATGTAATATGTCCCGGTATGTCTCAGTATCTAGTTCATAACTACACAAAGTGTCGTGCTGTCAGGTTATGCTGTCAGCTAGCTAAGGAAAGATGCCTTGTTGTAATTGGAGTAGATGTTTCCCCAGATGTTTCCGCCGGAAGGTAATGTTATAGAGCATATTATATGGATATTAATTTATATTGCATTTAAATTACAAAATAATTAAATTAAGATTATATAGGCCTAATGATTAAAGCACTTTGAGCTGCAACGTTTGCAGGAAAAAACCCTATACAAATAAAGTTATTATTATTATTATTATTATATAAACCTATTCTAAAATGTATGGTTATGTTTCACTGAAAGGGAGTAAACAATATAATTGTACTCAACTAGCCTCAGTCTTATTGCGAGGTAATGTCCTCCAAATAAGTTATTCTGTTAAAGCAAGTCTTTAACTTTCCTTTTCCAGTCAAAGTGATCCATTTGTTTGTGCATGGGGCCAAAATAGGAAGAGTAGTGAAGCATCTGTACAATATGGGAACAGGCTACAGCCTCTATCAAGAGGTCCTAAATTATCACTGTAATTATCTTACTTTACATTGTTCAACCATCTAAATGTGTTCCTGAAAAACAGAGCCGGCGAGTTCACTCACTAAACGCTGTGGATGTAGCTGAGGAACCAAAGAGGTAAGAAATACTTTGTCAGCAATGATTCAGCAATGAGCATAGAGCACACAGAGCACACATACACAGCCTTTCATTTAGTATGGAGTACCATGTCAAGTAGAGTATGTTTATTGTTCAGACCAGTAAAACAGCCCCAGTTATCATGCTAACTCTAATGCTATCCAAGCTGATTGTAATGTTGTATTGGCTTATATCTGGCTATAATATATGACTATACTGTATATGGTCTCAAGACTCCAATATAAAGAGAGGGAAAGAAATGTAAGGAAACACAGTACATTGGGGGTTCTATAAGGAAGAGGGGCGCCAATGAAGGAGTCCATTTTCTATTGGCCAATGCCAAATAGTTCCTTTTCCATTTTACCAATGGAGCAGGTTGTTTTTACCACTATCCAACCCTCCAGGAGGACTGAGGAGGGGAGATGCTGGAAGGATGGGGGGCATTTTGTCAGTAGTCTGGTCGGCCATTTTGTCTGTAGTCTGGTCGGCCATTTTGTCTGTAGTCTGGACGGCCATTTTGTCTGTAGTGTGGTTGGCCATTTTCTCTGTAGTCTGTTTTTACCACTATCCAACCCTCCAGGAGGACAATGGAGCAACCAGTTGTTAGTCCAATATTGTGTAAATCATGAAGTTTAACCAGGAAGCTATATGGAACTATTTGAAGCTTGTGTGATAATGTATAACGTTGCAGTACTGCAGTACACTCTCCACTGTCACACACTTGTTTGCTGGAATTAAATGATCTCACTATTTCCCCCTAGCACACTCACCACAGTGAAAGAGGGGACCCCTGAGCAGCTCACCACTACTGTGGTGGAAGAGGTCACCCCTGAGAAGCTCACCACTGCTGTGGTGGAAGAGGTCACCCCTGAGAAGCTCACCACTGCTGTGGTGGAAGAGGTCACCCCTGAGAAGCTCACCACTGCTGTGGTGGAAGAGGTCACCCCTGAGAAGCTCACCACTGCTGTGGTGGAAGAGGTCACCCCTGAGAAGCTCACCACTGCTGTGGTGGAAGAGGTCACCCCTGAGAAGCTCACCACTGCTGTGGTGGAAGAGGTCACCCCTGAGAAGCTCACCACTGCTGTGGTGGAAGAGGTCACCCCTGAGAAGCTCACTACTGCTGTGGTGGAAGAGGTCACCCCTGAGAAGCTCACCACTGCTGTGGTGGAAGAGGTCACCCCTGAGAAGCTCACCACTGCTGTGGTGGAAGAGGTCACCCCTGAGAAGCTCACCACAGCTCTGGTGGAAGAGGTCACCCCTGAGAAGCTCACCACAGCTCTGGTGGAAGAGGTCACCCCTGAGAAGCTCACCACAGCTCTGGTGGAAGAGGTCACCCCTGAGAAGCTCACCACTGCTGTGGTGGAAGAGGTCACCCCTGAGAAGCTCACCACAGCTCTGGTGGAAGAGGTCACCCCTGAGAATCTCACCACTGCTGTGGTGGAAGAGGTCACCCCTGAGAAGCTCATCACTGCTGTGGTGGAAGAGGTCACCCCTGAGAAGCTCACCACTGCTGTGGTGGAAGAGATCACCCCTGAGAAGCTCACCACTGCTGTGGTGGAAGAGGGGACCCCTGAGAAGCTCGTCACTGCTGTGGTGGAAGAGGGGACCCCTGAGCAGCAGGAAGTGCTTACCGTTGCTCTGGTAGGAGAGGCCACCCCTGCCCCGATGGTTGAGGCTGTGGCCCTCACCAAGGTCCACCACATGAGAGGTATGCACATCTCCCTTCCTTTTCTCTCTTCCTGTCTTTTGTTTTGGCATTCTCTCACACTCCTTGTATATATAGACTATTAGTGTTGTTGCATACTGCTTAAATGCCAGCCAGGCTGTGTAGTAGTATTCTCTATACAACAAGGCAATGTCATCATGTGTTGTATACATGGGGTGTATCTGTGGTCCAGTCTCTCTCCTCTTGGTTCCCCTCCAGGTTCTTCTCTCTCCAGGGACGTCTGGGCCTCCTGTTCCCTGGACACGTGAGTGTGGAGCTGTTTTGTTTCACTGTTGTTTGTTTCTGTTGATTTTTTTCACGCCCCATCTTCTGAGGACTTAGGGTTATCTTTTAACTTAATTTTTAACTTGAACTATTATTTAAACATATAACATACCATGATGATTAAAAGGTACAATGCTTAAAACTGTCAGTACACGTCCTCCTCTTCCCCTAATTCACCACTAAGTGAATCCTTTTTTAAACTCCCATCCTAACTTAGGACCACAATGGGCCCTGGGCACCGGCTGGTGACCAGTGTGCCTCAGCTGGACTGGGCCAGCGTCAAGGTGCCAGGAGTGATTAAAAGGTACAATGCTTAAACTGTCAGTACACGTCCTCCTCTTCCCCTAATTCACCACTAAGTGAATCCTTTTTTAAACTCCCATCCTAACTTAGGACCACAATGGGCCCTGGGCACCAGCTGGTGACCAGTGTGCCTCAGCTGGACTGGGCCAGCATCAAGGTGCCAGGAGGCAAGACAGAGGAGGGACACAGACCCCTTGCCCCTTCCCGGAGTCTCACCTACAATCAGCTCGTCGGCTTAGGGTAAGTAGTGTGTCGGACACTGTGGAGAACACAGCATCCTCTACAGTTTGCCTAATAACATCCTAAACAAATTCCAATACGTCCAGAACTCTGCTGCCCGCCTGCTCACCTCCACTCGCCGCCATGACCACATCACCCCTGTCCTCCAAAACCTACACTGGCTCCCGGTCAAATACAGGATCCAATTCAAAATCCTACTCACCCCTTACAAAGCCATCAACAATCTGGCCCCCTCTTACCTTGCCGACCTCGTCCCCCTCCACACCCCCTCCTGTTGCCTCAGGTCTGACGACCAAATCACCCTCAAGACCACGAGGACCAAGCTCTGGACCTGGGGTGATGGGGCCTTTTCAGCCGCAGCCCCGTCCCTCTGGAACGCCCTCCCCAACCACATCAGACAGGCCAACACCCTCCCAACATTTAAACAGGCCCTCAAAACCCACCTCTTCAAGCTCGCCATCACCAGTTAACCCTCTCCCCCTCCCCTCCCCTCCCCATGTGTCCCCAGCACTACCTTAATTAGGCACCTATACTTTATTTTATTTCTTTTTGGTTTCTTTTATTATTACTACTCGATCTTTTCAGTTTGTAAAGCGTCTTTGAGTGTCTAGAAAAGCGCTATATAAGTCTAATGTATTATTATTATCATTATTATTATCAACTATGTAATACAAAATAATAACTAAATAATACACACCAGAGTGAAAGTATGTGGTCAGACAAAGTATATGTGTTTTCTCAACTCATGAGCTTTGTCTCCCTCCTCACACGTTGTTTCCTAGGTTACCAAACCTGTCGCAGACTTGCTACATGAACGCCACCCTGCAGTGTCTGTTCAGCCTGACCAGCTTCTTTCAGGACATCTGCAGACAGCACAGAGTGTGGCGTCTGGACCCCGCCCCCAACATCCTCAGGTACACACACACACACACACACACACACACACACACACACACACACACACACACACACACACACACACCCACACCCACACCCACATAAACAATAGCTGTAACTCAATTTGGTCAGTAAACAATACATGCTAATTAATAATTAATAATTCCTACTACCTAAAAACTTGGTTTTGCAGGTTCTTAGTGGACCTCCGAGTGGCCAGAGATTGTAACAACAAGAGCCGCAAGATGACCCTGCTCAAGGCACTGAAGCGTTCAGTGTCCTACGACGCACCTGAGTTCCTGGGGAGTGGTCAGCAGGTGAGAGAGCACCATATACCTATCCTCTACAGAGGGCTACCATATACCTATCCTCTACAGTTGTCCAATTGTTGGTGAACTTTCTGTCTTGTTTGCTAATGCTACAGTATGTGTTTGTGTTTCCTGTGTTTCTAGGACGCCCACGAGTTCGTCAGCTCGTGTGTGTCGCAGGTCTCAGCTCTGGCCCCAGGACTGCAGGCACTGGCATTGGCTGGGGGCGAGACCTATTCCTGCCCCGTGGAAACTCACCTGAGATTCCAGATGGAAAGCACCAGAACCTGCCGCAGGTGACACACATACGCACAAGCACACACACACACACACACACACACACACACACACACACACACACACACACAGGAATAGCAATATTCATACACAACAAACACAGAACTGCATTTCCAGCTGTACACTGTCTAAATCGTATATTTGTGACTTTATGATGCATGCGTGCGTGCGTGTGTGTGTGTGTGTGTTTCTCCTATTTTTCACAGCTGTGGTAAGAAGTCCTCTAAACAGGAATACTTCTCCCAGCTCTCCTTGGATCTGGTACCTGGAGGCTCAGTGCAGGACAGCTTGAAGCTCTACCAGATGGTCAGTGCCATAGCTGAATAATCAAGTCTTCATATTTTCTAACGTCATACATATGAGATGTGGCAAGTGTGTTATTCTCCACTTCCCTTCTCCTGTAGGAGACAGACTTGGAGTGCAGGTGTGAGGACTGCGGGGGTAACGAGGCTGGCCTGAAGTGGTCGTTCTTGACCTCGCCTCGGTGAGTGACCCCTATGCTGCCTGTGGGCCTTTGGATATGTCTGCACTGCACTTACAGTTACATGAGACTCACCTCCTGTGTGGCTCTGGTGGAGCCTGGTGCTTCCCACAGGGAACACATCATGTGTACTACAATCGTATTCACTCACTGTACTGTCAGTCGCTTTGGATAAAAGTGGCAGCCAAATTGCCAAATGTATTAAGATACAAATTTTTTCCCCAAAAAATGCTCTAACTATAGAGTGGTTAATAATCCCTGATGCTGTTTGCAGGACGCTTGTCCTCCACCTGAAAAGGTTCAGGGTGACTCCACAGTTCACCATGGCCAAGGTGGAGGACCCTGTCTGTCTCTCCAGGGAGCTGATAGTGACCTCCGGCCCCCATGGAGACACTGCAGGCCTCCCCCCCACCCAGGGACCACAGGCCCTCCCTCCTGCCACCCAGGCCTGGGGGCCACAGACACCCCCACTTGCCAAAGGTACATTGTCTTCCTCTCACCACCTCCTATACACCATTAGACAATCGGTGAGCGTGCGTTCTCCTTCCGTGCACCAACTCTCTGGAACCGTCTTCCACTGGATATCAGACAGGCAGAATCAGTGAAAGTGTTCAAAAATAAGTTAAAGACCCACCTGTTTTCTGTTGTCTACATGTCATAGGCTGTGTATTTGTGCTGTTGTAATTATGTGTGTTTTTAAATTGAAATAGTTGTTTTTAAATTGTTAAAGATTGGTTGTTTTTACCTATTATATTTGTGCTGCGAAATTGTTTCTTTTTTTTTTTAAATAGTTGTTTTTAAATTGTTTAAAATTGTTGTTTTTACCTATTGTATTTGTGCTTCGAAATTGTGTGTTTTAAATTGAAATAGTTGTTTTAAATTGTTTTAAATGGCTGCTTACCTATTGTAAAGCACTTTGATGTAAAGTGCTATACAAATAAAGTTATTATTATTATTATTATTATTATAGTTTAGGATAGAATTAACCAAGAGACAATAGATATGGACAGAACTGTGAAACCAGGTTATAGAGTATACAGTCGGAGCTGGAGACTTGATATAGAACAGGGTCCATATATGTGTGTGTGTCCTGTCCTTTCTTGATTCAGTCACTCTGAGCACAGTGGAGAAAGAGGCAGGGAGAGAGGGCAGCAGCCAGATGGTGAGAAGGAGTGCAAAAGAGAGAAAGCAAATGTTGTTTTATTTAAAAATGGATGGATGGATGAGAGACAGTCAGCAAGCTATGTTTGTCAACTTTTTTTTGTGAATTGTGTTAGCGTTTCTGTGTTTGTGTGTGTGTAACTGCTTGGATTGATCTTGTCCCCAGCCTGAGTCTAGGTACTCAATGGTCTCAATGTTGAGCCACTTAGGCACTTCTGCGACCTCAGGTGAGATGAACACACACACAAAGTCTAAACATAACTGGAGATTCTCCTCATTTTTGGAGACAGACTTCACAGTTACGATTGCTAGCAAACCCATTTGGCTCTAGGTTTTTGAAAGCTTGCAGGTAAGCTGTCTTTAGTCATTTATTAGTATTTACCTTTAATTAGCGACCACGCTGACTCCCTTCTGCTAGCAGTCACAACACTGACGTCTGCCTCCCAACATGACGAGTGTCTCTGGTGTGTTTCCATTCTGCAGTTTGTGACGTGTGTGTGGACATGTGGAGCGTATTGTTGTCATGACCACCTCTGTGTGAGCTCTGAGTACATGAATGTGTGTGTGTCTCATCCTGACTGTGTGTTCTGGGGATTCTATAGGACACTACGTCAGTGATGGGGTCTACACTGACGGTGACCCTGGGGACCTGACGGACCGCTGGCTCTCCTATAGCGACATGAAGGTCGTGGAGACAACCGGCGCGTCTGTCTGTCAGAAGAGAGAGCAGACTGGCTATGTACTCTTCTATGAAAGAGAGGTACAGAGACGATAGCATACATACTCACATAGTCTCTTCTATGAAAGAGAGGTACAGAGACGATAGCATACATACTCACATAGTCTCTTCTATGAAAGAGAGGTACAGAGACGATAGCATACATACTCACATAGTCTCTTCTATGAAAGAGAGGTACAGAGACGATAGCATACATACTCACATAGTCGTGCAAACAGCTTATAGATGTCGGGGATCCAAAGTGATCTCTATCCCTAAAGTGTTGGATACTAGCTATTCCAAATTGCTGTACACACTAATATAAGTGTTCTCTGCCATCACAGTAACCCCGCCCCTCATCAAAGAACCCCGCCACCCCCAACCAACCAACCCAACCAATCCAGAGGCCTTAATGAAGACCTCCAGTCTACCTCCAGAGGAGTCAAAAAGACATTTGGCCAACTGGAAAATAGTCTGGGAGCCAAAGCCTGCTTTTTTGATGAACCTTGATCAGGGATTTTGGCATGTCAGGCATGAAGGGGTTAATGTCTGACAGTGCTCAAGGGATATCACAGGGCACCCTCCTGTGTTTTGAAGAGGAACCCCCAAGCAACAAGAAACAGCAGAGAGAAAAACTTTACCCGACAAAAACAAGGTTCATCCCCATTGTTTATTTGTTCTGTGCTTTAATTTCATTGAGTACATCAATACATTAAACTGTGTAAATGTAAATAGAAACTGGAAAAATGTAGGTTCTATATAATGGTTCTATAACCTTTGACCGGTAGTGTAATTATAATTCTTACTCTTTAGTGTGTATTTTAGGGTAAGGATTACTACATTTCACTAGATATAACCTCAGGTCAATCGATTTTTCACTGGAGTTGCTCTTTAAGAAAATGATGCTAACCTCCATGGTTTAATATTGTTTGATGCTCAAAAGGAAAATGTATCAACTTTTGTTCATTGTAATAATTGTCATTCATGGAAATACTTATTGTTGACACTGCCAAGAGTGACACTGCCTCTTTTTACATTTTCTAGCAAGAGTTTGTAAAGGCAATGTCAAGCGGGCCTGTCCATGCACTGATTTTGTCAATGGGAAAGAACCTTACTGAGGACAAGTCTCCTGCTTTAAGAGATATTATCCATCCTGGCCATGCTGAGCTCATACAACCAAAGAGGTTTGACTTCCCACTGCAGTTTGGGGGGATTGGGGGTGGTGGGGAGCAGTAGATGTGTATATATCTATAGTAGATGGGCATATACTGTATATGGCAGATTACACATTATCTTTTATTTACCAACATTTTATGTGTTTTTTAAATTTGACCAACTCCAAAATGTTTTCGATTTTCCATGTATCCCAGTACTTGAATAAGGATGTATGCGCTGCAATACATTTGACATTCATGACTTTTTTTTTTATCATAAAAGAATAATGAAATTAAAATACTTCTAATATTTCTATTTTGTCACTTCTCATAGGTCAAAGGATGGCCAGGGCATGGATCTAGACCTCTCAGACAACAGCACAGAGGTGGCCAGCAGGCAACTTGCTTTCTTCTTCCCAACTTTTGATTTTACATCAGAGACACAAGCTGGAATTGCTGATTCCAACACCAGGATCCAAAAAACGGTGGCTCTAATTCGTCCAAGTCTCCTCAGGGAAAAAAAAGGTTGTCTTGCTCTTATGTTTTACATGAACCCAGAACAATTTTTTGTTTTATCTCCCCTCCAGTTTTATTGAATGTTTTTTTTAGATAATAGGACAGGCATAATGTATTTTTTTCAGTGTTTTACATACTGAAAAAAAGAAAATATGGTACATTTTACAGTGTTGTTTTCAATGTATGTTTCTATTAATTTGATTCAAGCAAATGTCTGGTTGCTACAACTGTGGCTTTCTGTGAAGACTACTATTCTAATTCAAAAACCTGTCACTTTTTATTTTATTTTATTTTTTACATTACCAGATGAGATCTTAAAGACAATACATGAATCTGGCTTCCAAATAGCCATGCAGAGGGAGGTAACACTTTCTGAGGAGCAGGTCAAAGAGTTCTATAAGGAACATGAGGGCACAGACTATTTCTCCTGTCTGGTAAACCACATGACCAGGTGACACGTTCTCCCACCATCATTTGCTTAGCTAAGGCCTGGTCCACATAAACTGTAGTATACAGTACATTTGAGGTCTGGCATAAAACTATTATTTTCAACTGGATGCGGTGGTGGTGCACCATCGTGACTCAATTGCCTGACTTGGCAGTGTTGAGTTCCAGATGCAGCAAGATGTTAAGATATTCAGCTTCTGCAGCGAAATGCCTTGTGGTCAATTAAAAACAATTTTGTGTTATTTTACAATACCCGCCAAAACACTAGTTAGCGTTGCAACAATGTTAGCTCATTCAAATTGTGTTTGCTTTCAGATGATTGAAGTAATTTATTTGAGTTAAAAACACTTAAGGGTTAATGACAAACAATCAAGAAGCTGCATCCATGCAAATTAAGTATGGCTGCTTACTTCATGTAGCATTGCCTGCAAAAGTGTGAGACGAGTTATCGCCACTAGTTATTTTTTGTAGAGTGCAATATGACCATGCTGAGAATATATTTTGTTTCCACCCATCGCATTGCAGTGGCCCTGTCTTAGCTTTGGCTTTGACTCGAGAAGATGCAATACAACATTGGAGAGGCTTACTGGGCCCAAAGGTCTTGGATGAAGCCAAAGAAAAATCCCCCGAAAGGTACACTTGTTTGGATAGTTACTTTCACATGGTGTATAGATGTTGGATTCATTGCGAGTTAGTTACTTTACAAAATATAATCTTCCCATAAAGGCTTGAATTCAACTGAACGCACCTATGCAGTGTTTTTGATCACAACTTACTGTGGTGTACACACAATTCTTACTTTGAAAAGTGGAAGCAACTACTGTATGTGAGGGGGGGGTAACTTGGTAGGAGCAGTAGATTTGAACACTTCTGAAAACTATTTGGATCAGCTGACTTTTGTGTTAACAGTCTCATTGGAATTGTGTTTCCTTCCAAGTTTGCGAGCCCAGTTTGCCATGGATGATGTACCACTCAACCAGCTTCACGGCAGTTCCTCTCCTCATGAAGCACAGAGAGATCTCAGTCGTTTTTTCCCCACTGAGCGAACACTAGCAGTGATCAAACCTGACTCCTCACAGGAACACAAAGGTACACAAGTGTCCGCATTCATTTACATTTTTGGCATTTAGCAGACGCCTTATTCCAAAGCGATTTACAATCGATACATTTGACTAAGCAATTGAGTCTTCAATTCACCAGTTGTAGCAGGAAGAGTAATCTAGCTCAGGCCAGGGGCCATTGGCAGTCGTCGTGATAGAAGATTTTTCATTACTTTTAGGTACTCTGAAAAAGGGTTGTGATTTCAGAATGGTGAAGTCAATATGAACACAAATACCATCTAATGAAAGTGGACAATCTCTACTTTAACATCACAGTAGTTGTTTGATGTAAAATCCAACATTTTGGAGTGTAGAGCCAAAAAAATAAATAAATGCTTCACCATTACTGCAAGGCACTGTTATTTTATCAGATGAAAAGCATTATAACCTTTGGACAAAATCATGTTGTTCTTTATTTCAGATACTATTATCAATCGTATTAAAGAGGCTGGGTTTAGCATATCAGAAGTCACAGAAACACACATGACACGAGAGATGGCGGAGAAGTTTTACCGAGATCACAAGGGGAAGGACTTTTACAATCACCTGGTTGACTACATGTCACAGTGAGTTCAATTTAGTTTTTTGAAACTCAGGACTCACAATCATTTGAGTTTGTTGTTTAGTATGTATACTGTATGCTCAGGTTCTAGGTCAACTACATTGCAGTTTCCTGCCAGATCTTAATGCCTGTATTTTAACATGTCGCCATTGGCATCATATGATCTGCCTGATCACAGTCCAAGTTGTAGCACCACTGACTGCAATAGGTAACAAGTCCTATAACTTGCAGAAATATGTATTTGTATTTTGTAGAGGTCCATCTGTAATGATGATCTTGAGCAAAGAAAACGCTGTCGCAGAATGGAGGGAAATGATGGGCCCTACAGATCCGGGGGAAGCCAAGAGAGTCAAACCCAACTCTTTGCGTGCACAGTTTGCCAAGAGCATCTTGGAGAATGCAGTTCACGGCTCATCCAACACCCAACATGCCATGGACAACATAAAGTTCATTTTTGGTGATATACCCCAATAGGCATTGAACATTTTACATGGTGGCTTATTGTCAGAATAAAGACTCTTAATAATTGAGACAATTTGTCTAGGAATGGAGGGGGGGCATTGTCTTTTATGATGTCTATGTTCATAGGCACCAAGTATGGGGGAATTGGGTCTTTTGCCCCCCCCAACATTTTATTTTTTTATTTAAACAAGCTTTCGTTTGGGTTCTGATGGGATGATACAGTTGAACGAAGCTCATGAGGTATTTATAAAGTTAACATTTTCAAGAGTCAATGGCTATATCATTCATTTAAAAACTCACATCAATCACAAATAGAAAAGGTCTTTCTGACCCAACTTTAAGGGCACCAGATAGAAATCCCCCAAACAGTAAATATCCTCTACATACACCTCCAATGAAATCAACATTTCAGTTATTCTCTACTGGATTTTATTCAACATAAGCCACATATAAATACAACACTTACAGCTAGAAAAAAATGCATTTTAAAATCTGGAAAGACCAGAGCAGCCTCTACTTTAAAAGGCTTCTTTTTCAATTATTCATTTCCTGACTGATTTCCTCAGTGTCCTGCAGATGGCACCAGTACGTGGGGATGTCACAGATTCCTTGATGTTGGCCAACAGTCCCCGTTTGGGTTTATTGACTGGGGTCTTCGGGGTAAGCTTAGCCAGCTCCTCCCTCAATGAGGTCAGTTCTCTCTCCTTTTGATCTAGAGCATGTGCCTGGGGACAAGACAGATGCCACTCAGGCCAAGACTCAATACAGAAAGAAAACAAGCCACTAAAAGAATTGATAGATGGTACTAATTTCATCTTGCCCTATGAGGGGCTAAGTGGAATGTGTGCCAAAATTGCTTGTAACTCTCCAAGAAAATGTATTAGAGCCAGAACTTGTCTCTGGTCTGTGCCCATTTCGTAAAGTATGAGCGCAAAAGTGCCAAATTCTCGGGGGAACTCTTCTGGTAATAAATTCCAACAGCACGAGCAAGACAACATGCCAGGAATGGTGCCGCTGCCAGGGTTGTTTAGAGGTTTGTGGATTTTAGTCATTAAGGGTCTTTCACTGATAATGATGCAGCACTCTAATTAGGAAACACATAATGAATTCAACATTTACTTAAGCTATAGCCCTTCAAATCATGAATGAAAACAATTCACCGGTAAACCACTGAGCTCTTGATTGTCAAGTGTATGTTGGTCAACAACACATTGGTGGTTGCAACAGTGGTTAATTGACAATTAAGTATCTGTATTACCTGGTCTGAAGATTTCTTTTGCAGCGCTTCTATTTCCGCAGATTTCACATGAAAGCTTTCTCCAGCCTCCTCAAGTGTGTCATTTAGCTCTGCCAACCTTTTTTCCATATGAATAATCAACTGGATTGAAGTGGGAAACAAAAACACATGCAGAGTTGTTTTTTGTTAATAACACTTTTTGTTAAAAAAAGATTCAATAATTAGAAGATGAGGCTTGAAATAGCCGTGGTCTGTAGCTAGCTAGTATAGTTTTCCGGGTTCCCCCTCCATTTGGAGCCACGCCTTGCAGTAGTTTGATTTGCTAAAATTCAATAATGTGCTTACTTACTACTGCAAGGTCACTCCTATAGAATTCTAAGGCCAATCGCACTAATCAACTTTGAGTTGTTGATATTCCAGGCTTATCTGCACTGTGCACAATAGCCTGAGGACAAGGTTAGCCAATGATAAATATTTAGTGTGTTTACGGTTTAAGTCAACCAGGTTTGCCACTGCCAGTGAAATTATAAGCCTCCTTGTTTCACTTTGTGGTTTGACAGCAAGCAAAGTTGTAGGCTGTAGCACTAGTTGGTTCAGCAAATTTAAGCCTGCCGTCATCCTTTACAATTACTTTTGTCTTAAGTGATCCAATGACATTTCACAAATAAGTTATTTTGAGTACTTTTAGCCTATGGTAATTTCAACACATCTGTATCTGTAACCAAAAGCCATAGCCAAAACAAAACCTAAATGTTTGCACACTTGACTCCAAGACATGCAGGATGGATGTAAGGCTATCTGGGGCCTCATTTATATAAAAAAGTACTTGAATGTCATCTTTGACTTGCACGTAAGCACATTTTTCTAAACGGACGAAAGCATTATTTATAAAATACCAAATATACCTGATCATCAGTTTAATTTAACTAATTTTCTCGGCTGTTCGAGTGCGGCTCACATGCCTGTAATAACTCTGCTTAACCAGTAGGTAATGTGCGTACGTCAAGTCAATACCTGACGTAGAGCTACGATCGTTTCCACGGTCAAATTGACTCACGTTGACATTTTATGAATCACTACTTTGACGTGGTTTTCTACCTACGACACAGGTAAGATCACATTTGATCCAAAGTACTTTCTATAAATGAGGCCCCTGGTCTCTCACCTTTTGTTTCTCCTCGCAGAGTTTCTCCACTGCACATTTTTCCTTAGAAAGAAGTTTGCATCTCTCTGCATCTGTGAAAACAGTAGTTACAATGGCATTATTCTTTTTATAACTACATGCTGACACTTGAGTATTGATGAGTTTTCCATGGCTAACTGATGTACTGTACTCATGTAAAAAGATGGGGTGCGCTGACCTGCTAACCCATCCTGCACAGACAGCTGAGAGACTTCCGTCTGAACTGAATTGTCTTGGGTTGGAACTGTAAATCGACCCTCTCCAGGACCTGCCAACTTGTTTTCCATGACCAACAGCTTGTGTTTCAGTTCCTAAAAGGAAAAAGGGTTGTGGGCAAGATTTTCAAAAATACTTGCAACTGTAACATCCCTTTGGGGGAAAACAGACACACAAACAATGCACTTGCGCAAACATTTAGCCGATCTAGCCGTAATCAGGAGACACGTAGTCAGAAGACACTGTTCAAGGAATCAAATTGGGTGATATTTTACAGGCGCAGTTTCACATTTGCAGTGTGCACACTAGTGAACACTAGTCCTCACAAAGGTTTGACCAGGATTTGACCAGGATGACATATCCATGAGAATTTGATTGTCTATGCGGTTTTTAAGGGGAAAATCTACAATAGTTTCAAATCAATTAATATACCCATTGATTCTAGAACACTAACCTCAATAACATTGTTTTACTCTGTAAACCAGCAATCTACAGCTTTAATATTTTTAAACCCATCTCATGGACAACTTAATGAAAGTCGTTCTGATTGCTGCGACATTTATTCACCTCAAAGTTTTGGCTCAACAGCCTTCTGTCTCACTGTCAAACCTTGCTTCCATCTATATTTGAGTGTTGTTACGTTTCTCTAGCCCCACCCCCATAGTATACTGAAGTATAAATGTGTTAACTTAAATTTACTATTTTATAGATGTTTTAAGTAGTTTCAAAGTACTATTTAAAGAGCAATTGCAAAATGTAAGTCAATTATTGTCAGAGTAAGACTGGTCTGTCATTGGAAAAGCCACTGTAGCAAATGTCAAGTGAGTGAACGAACAAGAGAGTCCCCTAAACTCCCCTAAATTAAATACCTGTCAAATGTTTACATTGTTAGTTTGTTGTTTGGCAGGGATTAAGTGTAATATTTTTATATATTAATATTAGATATTGCAGGGATAACTATAGTCAGAGAAAAGTAGGTCTTATTTGTAAAATATATGAGCACATTCAAATGTTTTACTTCCCCCAATTCCAAAACTGTTACCCAGAATGTTATGACTTTCCCTACTTAATTAAGGGGTAAAGTGATTGTGCCAAATGTATTGGCACCAGTAGATGGCGACATGCACCTGAAAGCCATTTCCAAATGCTTGGCATACGATTCTACTATTTTACTAAAGTACACTTTTAAGGACATGACAAATAATATTTTGATTCTGATCATTCAGATAGGGATTCGGATTTGGTAATCCAATCGGACCTTTAATCAAGATTGAATGCTGTTTTTGCGTATTAGAAAACTTGATGCATGATCAGGATAGTTTTAATGCAGGAAATCAGGATAATCTTGATCCCACTAGAGGGTTGGATTCAGGGTGGATTTAGAAGTTGACAGCACTATAACCAATAAAATAAGGTGAAGATGTATATAATTTCCATCTTAAATACAGGTTAGTAATAGTATTTAATGAGTTGTTGTGAGATGTTGAATTTAGTCAATGCATTACAAGTTATGCAGATAAGTGAACACATTTACCAAGGGACATGTAAGCTGTCATTTGTTGTCTTTGCTACCTTTCTTCATGCGTTTTTGGCTAAACAAAATGCAACATTACCATGTCCAGTAGATGGCAAGATAGGCCTATATACACAAAGCACAGAAAAAACAGATTCTGTGAAACTTGCTAATCATGTCTGTGGACTAACTATTCTTGAGTTTTTCACACTCTCATAACCCATTGCTGGCTATAAATATTTAGCTAAAATTATGGACCAAAAAAATAAGCATATGCTCATCTCAGAGTTGATGTGACATTTGAACACACCATACAATCACGTTGAAATGGATAAATCCCAAACTGAGCATGGAAATTAACATGGGTTCACAATTAACAATCAGATTTGAGTGCGACTCATTTAATAAATGGAGGGCCGATGAATTGTGGTGTTTCCCAAAATAGATGTGGATCCAGGAATTTGGTTGAACGGGTCTACAGAGTGTATACAGTACCTCCACTTTCTCCTGCTCAGCGATGAACTCATCAAGTGGCACATAGTCATCCTCCACCTGCTCCAAAGCACACTGGTAGGCATGCGCCTTGAGTGCGTCCTTGTACATGTCAAACGTGTTCTCCAACTTCTCCTCGTAGCTCTCCTTTAGTTTTACCACCTGACAGCTTTGAAAACATTCACACATCAGTTGGAAGAGAATGTACAGGTCAGGGGAGGCTGGTGGAGGTAGAGATCGGAGGATGGGCTTATTGTAATGCATGTAATGGAATAGGGAATGGTATCAAAACACATGTTTGAAACCGAATGTATGTTTGATACCATTCCTCATTCCATTCATTACAATTAGTCTGGCCTCTGATTTCTACCTCATCTTGTCGTACCTATACTATTGTCACCTTTATCTTGTATTATGCCCATGAAAAAACCAACCCTAACCTTGAAACACAGGTGTTTGTGTGAGTGCATCAAATTCCAGGGAATAATAATAATACCGTGCTTTAACAAAGTATCAAAATGCTTAATTGCACACTCACTTGTTGATTTCGTCACTCTCGATGAGTTGCTGCAACATGGCGTCTCCCATCTCCTTGCGGATCTCAATCTCCTGGACCAGATTTTTCCGCCGCTCATCCAGGAGCTTTGTCCTGAGGTTCTCAATCACATTCAGGAGCTCCTAGTAAACGGAGGACTTCATTCAAAGGGTTTGGCAACACCTGAGACAAGTTATCTTAGACATTCAGATCTCAAGGAAATTCTTTGACTGTGTACATGGCGTGCAATTGAGCCAACCAATGTCAGTTGCATTCTTTGGCTCAAATCAAGATTTTATACAAAATAACAAAAAGGCCTGCACACAGATGTTTCTTTTACCACGTCTGTTTGTCACGTCACAATAAACATTGTAAAAGGAGCGTTAGTGCAGGTTTTGTTCTTTTCATGTCTGGTGACTCGCCTAACCTAAGAGTGAGGTGCGTATGCCAACATTACTTTCAAATGGGTCTTTCTGAACCAATTTCACTGCATAAAGTCATGTTAGATAAATTAATTAATAACAGAAGGCAGTGGTACAGTACCTCCTGGGGCAGAATGGACATATCTGCCTCGTCCTCCTCATCCAGCAGCTCCTCTTCAGACAGGTAGTCCTCCAGAGCCTGGGTAGCAATCACGTTCATCAGCAGAGGTTTGCCATCCCGTCCAACTAGCCTAGGGGCCAAAGCCTCCAGAGATTTGGTTGGAATGACCTGGACCACCTAGAGGCAACAAAAGGTTAGGAGCTGTGTTCCAATTCCCAAGATTCCTCCTCAAAGTGCACACTCTGAGCTCTAATTTTCTTCCGCTAAACACTGGTGCGAGTGCTGAAACCATGTGCAAAGATCATTTGGTGTCACCTCAAGTTGCAGAAGTAAAATTGAGAGTTTACATGTATCAAGGGCCACCGTTGCTGTTTACAAAAAAGTGTTTGTTTGAATCCCAGATTGCCCCTTTAACAGCTCATGCAGGGCTTAACTTGTCAGTTGAATTTAAATTCAATGTCTGCAAATAGGGCATTTATTTTCAAAAAATTTAAATCGGAAATTTCAAACAGAAAAAGAGACGCTTTCAAATCAAACTGACCAACCCTGCTATTGTGTTCGATAGAGAGCCTTTATTAGCCACACAACCACGGTTGATATGGAGTGAGTGACAAACCTGCTTGGCAACAGCGGAGAACTTCATGACGTGGAGAGTTTCATCATAAGTGGACGCACACTGGTTAATGTTAACAATCATGGAGGCTCTTCCCTTTCCACAGAAAACTGACTGGAAGAGACGGGTTAGTTTGCTCTCCCTAAAGGGGATGTAGCTGTTCTTCATCCTGACAAGCGGGGAGGGGAAGGGAAGGGGACAACGTTAGTGGCCGCTGCTGGAGTGCCAATACCGGGGTCACTTTTTAGCAATAGTGGATTGTGGCATTAAAGCAAATTAAAAGTTAGTTTTTACAAAAGCCACATTCTGTAATTAAAAAACTCAAACATAAAGCTCATGAGGCATCTATAAGTATTATTCAAGAATCAATGAGTATTCATCACAAATATATATATATCCAAAACGGCTTCACAAATCCGAAACATAAGGGCCAGCCTTAATAGGCTAGGTGCACGATCTCCACTACTTCCTGAAAGGCACCTGGCATGAACATATCCTGTCTCACTCTATTGGTTTAATTGATTAATCAGCTGTGCACTGTGTGTTCCAACGGTTTACCGCACAACTGATTAATCAATTAAACCAATAGAGTGAGACAGGATATGTTCATACCAGTTGCCTTTCAGGAAGTAGTGAGATCGTGCACCTAGCCTATTAAACCAATAGATGAGACAGGATATGTTCATGCAAGGTGCCTTTCAGGAAGTAGTGGAGATCGTGCACCTAGCCTATTGAAGGGTTTCTGTAAGTACCAGATACTGAACAGATGAATGAGCCCGTCTTCAGATGTTTACCTTCACTATGGTTGCCATAAAGCCTTAAATAAAAAAATAAAATAAAAAATGATTTCACTTTGAAAGAATCCTGAAATATATTATTTTTTTGTGGTTTGTACTATTGTAACAGGAAGTCACGCTACTGCAAAACAGTAACTGTTTCCTTGCATAGCCATCAATTTGATGGCACGATTGAGGGTATTTCAACTTGAGTGAATTTACCACTTCAACACCGTTAGTAGCTAGCGGTAGTGCCTTCTACCGTTGTTCGGTCATGATCTTTTGCAGTGGTATTTATACCTGTCACCCTGGTTGTTTCGCAGGGCAGTGATGCATTTCCCCAGGATGAGCAGAGAGGTGTTGATGTTCCCTGCCTCCTTGAGCCTCTCTCCAAATGTCTTTGTTTTGTTGCATCTCTCTGAGCCTGCCAGGTCACAAAGAGAAAGCCTAGGGGGAAATACAAAAACATGCTTTTTGGGGATTCAAAGTATAAATCTTACAAAAATAAGCGGCATATCTTTTTATTTTATTTTATTATTATTATTATTATTGTAATTTTTTACAAATGGTCTCTTGAGCAAGTAGCAGTACATACAGCACCATAGTTCAAGTTGACACAAGAAATTATGTTTGTGGGGGAATGAACTGATGTGTACTCACTCCGACATCTTTTGAACCTGGGTACCATCAATTTTTAGTAACTTGATAGTAAATATGCTGTGGCTGTAGGGAAATTAGAGATGCCTTTATACTTAATTTACTTTGTTTATACATCCTCATTAAAGTTACCATCCAGTTGCAAATTGGCTGGCCCACCACTTTGTTTACAATGCAAAAAGCATTGTGTTGCTGCTTGTAACAGTAACAGACATTTTCATTAAATGACTGCCCTTAGACAATTAGTTCAGAGGTAAAGTCATAGTAATGTTTGACACAGCAGCAAAGACAATCTGCACCACTTGTTTATAAGCCGTTCGGAATGTAGTAGCAAGGAAAATGTATACTGCACTCAGGTACTGTAACGCTATACACTGCTCTCACTAATTTATATTAGCAATAAACCTAAACTTTTGAGGCGTGTTTCCCAGTATTTTCTTTTCACGTTGTTTACCCTGAATGGTGGATCAGCTAATTCACAACTGTGGATGGTGCCTTTAAGAGTAAAACTAGAGTATGGCGGCTTTATCATAAAGACAGTAGAAAAAGTATTTGCCTCCTGCTTGATGATTGGTTCATCTTAGTTGATGCAGCACTTCGGTTTTTATTTCCAATTCGGATAATTTTGCATGCCTCCTCGGGGTTCTGGATATTGATCGACTTTAGATCTGAAAGAAGAAATACATGACTTAAAAAAAAGAGGAAAAAAGTCAAATATCTCATCTTTCAAGATTGCTAAATATAGTGAGCATTAGACTACACATTGGCATGCAGCTAGTACATTTAACAGTGTGCATGCAAGTGCTCATTTCAGTGCAATAGTGATTGTACCGAATATGTTTTTCAGCAAACACTGAATTAAACTGAAAGTATACATTGCCATTTATGCAGAAGTCGTGCAATCAAACCTTTCACTCACACACCTCTGACATAGGAGTTGCCTGTACTGTCCTCACACACTCTGAGTGCAGTGCGTCTCTTGGACTTTGAGCTAGTTGGGAGCTGCAGAAGGTCATACACACTTTCGTTGTAGATCTCGTAGAATGACACCCACAGAGCAAACTGGCAACCGCCCCGCTCAGCAGACGCATCTGTCGACTCAACTAAATGAGATGGGGAAATCAGGGACCCACAGATGGTATACCAGTTAACACCAGTTTACAGAAACAAAAAGGCCCATACACACCACCACCTCTGGTAGTCGAAAGCAAAAATAACCAAAATGTGCATTCCTAGGTTTATTTCAATGCCATAGACTGTTTTAGCAATTTAAATTAAACAATAATAAATAAAAGATTACTTTGAGTAAATATCTATCCACTAAATGACCTGCAGATCATTTACAAGCATCACAACAGTAATGATATTGTGTAGCAGAGTGTTGAAGGACCGTATTATTCCGGTAGATGAACACGGATCTGTATCGTTTCTTAATATTGCAGCTCTGCAATGAAAAACTTCACGTCCACTCCTACATTTACAGAGTACCCGTTCACTGACTTGGGGGATTGGACAGAGAGGTCACATATATAGCTACTGAAAGGTCTGTCTGTTCAGTGAAACTGGAATGAAATATCATTGATGACCTACAAACTAGGGTTCTGAAATTCCAATCCTGATAACTGGGATCAATCCTTGAAAACGACGTGGTGTGCAGGGCCCGCGGGAATAAAGCAATAATCAACTAAACAAGACTTCAATCTGGACCACAATTAATTGAAATTGGTGCATTAGTGCTGAGCTGGAACAAAAGCCAGCACACCCAGCAGTTCTTCCTGGAGTTAGAGACCCCTTCCCAGGAAACATTAAATAGATTCTTCTGTTCTCCATTCTATAGCACCCGTGAGATCACACACACAATGACACACCTGTGTGACGTACCTGTGTGATCGTAGGAGACTGAGAAGGAGAGGCTTATGGGAGAGGATGTAGCTGTGTCGGATGAACCTCCACTATCTCTCAGGTGTTCGTTCTCCTGTGTGTGTGGGGGGGGGGAGGGGGTTGTTGTTCACATACAAAGCAAGAATTATCTCGAGATATCGATCAGTCGCCACATGAAGATCCTTCTAAGCAACACAATTTGGGTATAAGCTAACCCAACAGCTAGCTAGAGTGGCATTCACTCCCGAGTGGTATTTGCAGATGTCACCTCAAAGAATTGCATAATATAGAGCTGGTTCCTATTCTGGTCGCGTCGCCCAACAGTCAAATCGCACATATCTCCAGATGTCTCTGACTTGCCCTGAGAATTACCCATTTCCAGCCTCTGTCGCAAAGTGTGCACAGCCAGTTAGCAATGACACTCATTGTTTTGGAGACACACAAACAAACGTGTAGCACTGGAACACTCAAATGTTTATATTTGACTACCAAACTTGCTCCCACAGTAATAACATTTAATAGAATATGTTTTGCTGCTCCCATTATCCCAGAAACAGAAACAGTAGGGAAAAACTTCATGTTCACCTCTTTGAATTGAGCAAATATGGCTCCTTTGGCATTTCTCTCCTGTTTGACCTGCACAGGGTCAAGATATTGGGCATCATTGTTGAGGTAGGGCTTCAAATCCATGCCCTCATACTGCCTCCCTTTGATATGCTGGAAAATTAAATCCAACGCCTGAGGCAGAATCCCAGGGTCTTTCTGTGATCCTGCAACATACCAGATTTAAGAAGAAGCCCCAAATTGCAGAGGTACTGGCATATTAACTTAGAAACTAATGAATAATGGTTCCCAGTGTGCTTGCCTTGTATTGTGTGAGTTTTGCCTGCATTAGTCACACCATAGCTAAAGACCAGAGCATTCTCCCCCTCCAGATAAGCCTGCACTTGGCTTTTGATGGTGCCGTCAAAGAAATCTGCATTCTTTGATTCAGGCCCAAATATCTAGGAGCAATGACAACAAGACTTTCAAAACAAAGGTTTAAAACATCTTGAACAATCATAAAACCTGTAGAATAAATTTCATAGAGACACATTACATTTTTATTGCATGCATTTGTATTGCGTGCATCTATAGCACTCCATATTCAACCTACAGCACCAAAATGTCACACTGAACTGAAAAGCTATCAACCACCTCCATCACACATGAAAAACAACCTGGTGTAAAGTTGTACATTGATATTTAACCGCACCTGAGAGAAGGAGAATTTATGAAGTGCCTGGCCAATGCCCTTCTCACTGCTCTTCAGTGTGGCAGAGCCCTTGGGAGCATGCAGCAATACAGTCTGGGCATCCTCAAGCACCACACAGCCCTGGAGAGAAAACGGTGTGTTAACAGATAGATCATGACATCCTGTAAATAGTTTGAAACTTCAGAAATTCTGATTCATAAAAGACGACACTAAACGGGCATTGCAATATACCAGTCATCCATATCTTATGTTGTCCAACAAACTTTTTGTAGTCATGGTAGCTCGCTAAGAGTGAAATCGTAACATGCCTCTGCTGAATTCAATCTCACTAAGCACAACTTACATGAACTGTTGTAGCCCAACTCACTACCCAACCACCTCTCAGTATGGGAGGTACCAATGGCCGTAGGTTTCACTGGAGACAGGTTACATTTCTCCCCCACATTTTCACAATTTCATCAAATAAATGTCTTTGGAGCTGTCTTTTAGGCTTCAAGTACAAACCCAGTCAGTCATACCTGGTCCTCATTGTTGGAGAGCTCCACCTTAGAGAAGGGCCTCACACGCAGGTAGACCCTCAGTTGCTGCACACTGGTATCCAACACTTTGCTCTAAACCAAGAGATAATAATGTCCAGTCAGGGTCCATATCATGTCAGTTATCACCTCACATCAGGGTAGCGGTCAGTTAAAATTGTGGTTCACAATGGAAAAAGTTAGTTTAAATTAATTAACTTGCAATGAGTTAAATTCATCACATTGCATCAATGGGCCATTACAGTATTATGTGGAGTTAGAGGCTCCCCATATCGTGGCTGCCGAAGGGATTGTTTACTATGGCACAAAGTTGTCCTATGGGTTATCTTAACATTATTCAATTTGCGATTGCAATACCTCATTGTGAACTAGAAGTCCTCTATTTCCATACTACTTTGAAAGAATCCTCAGATCGTAATTTATAAAACATTAATCCTTAATCATACAAATACAATCCAGTTTAAACATTTGTTTAGGAGGCGCCTGGTGATACAATATAAATACCAACTTTACACACCCACACACACACACACACACACACACACACACACACACACACACACACACACACACACACACACACACACACACACACACACACACACACACACACACACACACACTTTCGTGGCAAAAGTGAGAGTACCTGAGGGGACACAATTGAGGATATTTCAGAGAGTTCTGAGGGCCTGCCTCGAGGGGAAGTATATGCATGTAGTTCATTGCATGTAGACTCCATTGCATCGGCATGCACAAGGACTGTGCCTTCACCCGTTAAATCAATGAGTGTTGTCATCTCTAAACAAGAAAACAGACATATGGAGCTCAAATCAGATTCGTCAGTCAAGCCAAGGTGTATCAAGGTTGCATCTACTTACCAGCTGACAAGGCCAAATTGGCTAATCTATTTTTAACTTTTTAACTAAATACAATTCAGATGAATTGATAAACATAATACTTACTGTATAGCTCAGTCTTAACAAAACATATCAGCCAGTGTTTGAAGACCAAAAAATGTCAGGTTCAAATCACTACTTAATTAAGAACAGGTGAATCCTACAAGCCATCAGAGGAAGGCACACAGGTTTACCAATCAGCTTGTAGGGAGAGGCTTCTCTCTGAAACCAGCTGACAGGTGTCATGTCAGACAGTGTTATCGATCTGACAGAAAGTGTGTTTTTAAGTGAGTAATTTACGGTAATAACAATTCTTAATAAAATAACAATGATAATGGTTTACACTTGATTTAGACTTGGTCCTCCGAAACAGTTTCATGATGACTAATTATGGTTATTGGTGATACCATGAATAATAGTGATGTTATATTACTCATTACTCAACTACTTCAGTATTGACTGTCAATCATGTATACACCCTTGTTCATACCCCTGTATGAATATAATTATGTATTCAAAATATGCATTGCTTATGCTTGCAGATTACATATTATTAACTGCAATATTATATATTCAAGCCAAAGATTTTATTACTTTTGGTGTTAAATTGACAAATCCCCCCCGCATGGGTTACATTCACAATGACTCAGTATCCCCACCCTGGGTTACAATGACTCACAACTGTGTAACTACCGTATCATTTTGTTTTTTATATCATGTTTAATTTTATATCGTGTCCTTATATAATAATAATAATAATAATAATAATACATTTTATTTGTAAAAGCACTTTACATAAGAAATCTCAAAGTGCTAGAATTAAAAACAAGAAGCTAAAAGTTTATTAATAAACAATTTTAATTAAAAGGCTAGAAAAAGGCCTCGTTTAAAAGCATCCACAGATAGGGAGAGCATTCCACAGCCTGGGAGCAGCCGAGCAGAAGGCCCGATCTCCCATGGTGCGGAGCTTGGTCCTGGGGGTCTTGAGGAGGTTGGTGGCAGTAGAACGGAGGGTGCGTGAGGAGGTCTGAGGGGTATGGAGGAGTTCCTTGAGGTAGGGGGGGGGGGGCGGTTCCATGGATGCACTGGTGGGTGAGGAGGGAGACCTTGAATTCGATTCTGAGGGAGATGTGGAGCCAGTGAAGTGATTTGAGGATGATGTGATCACCCTCATCAGGATCCTAGCGATCCATATCACTATTTGCGCTTTTGTTTAGATGTTAACCGCATTTCATTGTCTAGTACTTGTACTCTGCAATGAGAATAAAGTTGAATCTAATCTAATCATGTGCTGGATTGAATAATTCACGTTAAAATATTATTTAAATTGCCCGAAAACATTTGGAAAGCAATGAGGACATAATGAATTATATTTTGCCTGAGATAGATACCTCTTACAACCACAATTGAGGGGGAACACTATCAGACAAGCAAAGCAAACATAGATTATATGCATGTAAGCAATAATACCAATTAAGTAATAGTATTCTGATAGGTAAACATTTAGCTAGGGGTGGATTCATGACTGGGTATCAATCATCTTTCACATTGGTCTGGGTAAGACAGGACTCCAAGCTTGACCTGCAAGGATTTGCAAGGTAAAGCAGGGTGGCAAAAAAAAAAAAAACCCAACCCATCGGGGGGGCAACATTGAGCAACTACAATCTCAGTCCTTTCCTCCTGTGCTGCTTCTAGTAGCATATGACTAAGGCCACACTCCTTTCCTTTTCCCAGCATATATTACCGTAGTTTCATTATTTCACATTTATTTTGTATGGAAGTAAGGGTGTGCTCTCATTTTGGTCAGTGTAGTGCATACAAATATAATCTAAATGTAATCAGTACCTCATTCACAACATAATCCGTAACACCCATTCTCAAAGCGGCAATTACTAAATGTCAATTTGTAGAGTGCCCTTGGTATCCACACACACACACCTCTGTGGGGTTGCGAGTGACCAATTTCTCATCAGTGCTATATTTAGGACTGTAAGCTGAAAGCACACAAGTGATCCTGAATCACAGCAAACATTGATTTGTGACAACGGTACTACCATAAGTGTACCGTATATCTTAAAAAGAAAAATTGAGGTATGTCACTAACATAAGACAATAGAGGCCATGGAAAACAATGAAATACAGCAGACGCTTAAATAAAATCAAGCCGTATGATCGCCGCCTTATCAATGAAACCCAACCAACATGACTAAAATAGAATTTAGTATCAATTCCAAACACAAAGGAAGTAGTCAACATTAAGTAACGAAACAAGACAGCAATTCCATTTTCATCTCTTTTATTGCATCTGCGGACCGCTTATGCGTCTGCGATGGTGACCTCAACTTCTACACCAGGCTCAATGCTGATGGAGGTGATCTGCTTGACAATTTCTGATGGGCTGTGCAGGTCGATCAGGCGCTTGTGGATCCGCATCTGGAAGCGATCCCAGGTCTTGGAACCCTCTCCACAGGGGGTCTTCCTGGTGGTGATGCGCAGGGTCTAGAAGCAGAAGAGGCAGGGGAATGAGACAACCGCTTACTACCATAGACACTCAGATTTGGATCTTAAACCAATCTTAATTTTTATTCTTTTAGACAAGATTTTACTTCCGCTTCTTTATGAACTATGGTAATTACTGCCCAAAGGCACAATTCTGCACATAAACTGTTCATGTTTAGTCCAGCAACCACAGGGATGACCAACAGCACTCCTTTGTAGCACTAGTACACAATAGAGCATGTTGAAGGACACAACCTAACAGATTAAGCAGAGAGACATCTTTGTTGAAAGGCACTCAAGCCGAAAACACATCCATATGGAACACAATAGGTATGGCTCAGAATAGCGTATGGAGTAATCAGCTTAAATCATACATAGTTTTTTCATCCTCATTGCCAAACCAGGACAACACATACATTACACTGTTGCATCAAAGCTTCTATTTGCCATTAAAACATCCCCATGGGAGATGACATGATTTCAACTTCAGCCGGAAGGACGCCTAGCACTTTATTTTGATGGCATGCTTAAGATCTATTTGGTTAGATTAGATCTGGTACCTTGGTTGGCATACGGACTGGTCCCTTCACTTTCAGGTTCTTCTCCTTGGCGCCACGGATCAGATCAGCACACACTGCAAATACAAAAAGCCATGCGTCAAGGGTGGGCATCTCCTAGCTGTTGCATCGACGAGCCATAAATCTATGAACATGGCTCAGAATAGCGTATGTGTTATCAGCATAAGTCATAATAGTTTCTATCCTCATTGCCAAACCAGGTCAACAGTTAAATCATGTTTTCCTCATCTACTGTAGTAAAATGAAATTACCCTTCTCCAGAGACTTGACATTACGGCTGGTGAGGGTGATGCGGATGCGGTGGATGGCAACCTCTGCCTCAACAGGTGCTTTACCGGTGTCCTTGAAAGCCTATTGGAGCCAACAGAAGAATTATACAGACAGGTCAGTTGAATTACATTTAAATTCTTTAAGTTTTCACTGTTAAATCCAATGAAAAGCTTTTTACATCCAACGTTTGTTTTTAATTGCTCCACTAAACGTTTTGGGTGACCATAAGCGGCTGAAGGTGTTTGGGTCCGCAAACACCCATCTAATCAATGCAAGTCATTTTAGAATATCCAGTGTCCAACTATTTGATGGCTAACCAGAATGTTAACTAAAGAGAAGGCATTACGATGTTCCTCACTGAATTCTGCGTTTTTGCGGTATTTTTGATTGAACAACCAGACAGCAATGTGTGTGCGGCGTGTAGCAAGTGAACCAGGTAAGAGACCTTTTACCCATGTCTGACATTACTGTAAAAATGTTGTATTTACAGCCCTGGTACATAAGTCAGAATGTTCCTTTAAGGTGAAATAATTTTCGAAAGACAATTTTGGAGACCAATGCATTTGCCCCCTACTCCTTAGCACAGCTGACCATATAACATATTCTATTTCAAGCCGAAAACACATCCATATGGAACACAATAGGTATGGCTCAGAATAGCGTATAGAGTAATCAGCTTAAATCATACATAGTTCTTCATCCTCATTGCCAAACCAGGACAACACATGCATAAAACTGTTCCATCAAAGCTTCTATTGGCCATTAAAACATCCCCATGGGAGATGACATGATTTCAACTTCAGCCAGAAGGAAGCCTAGCACTTTATTTTGATGGCATGCTCAAAATATGTATTTTCGCGGGAGTGAGCTCTGTAACATCCTCTCTGGTTTAACTGCCGAGCAATTTAGCCATCGCCTATATACATTATTACAAAATACAAAATACATTATTCTATTAGTCTAACGATATAAATACTTTATTCTATTAGTCTATAACGATATAAATACATTATTCTACTAACTAAAGTCATCAGGCGGCTGTGCATGAAACTAGTAGCCTACGATATGTAACTAGCTGGGTAATAAGCTTAAAGCTAACTGTTAGTGTTCAGTTGAACACGTGTTAGTCTACTTGAGTTACCTCATAACTATCATATCGCTAGCTAGCAGTTTAGATGTGGATAGAATGTGCATGGTCAACGTAATGACTGGTTTGTAATAAGACAACTAGGTACCTAGCTAGGTTGGTTAGCTTCCTAGCTAAGCGACAACGCGCTACACGTGTTTAGAATACCGTCGTAATACCCGTGTGCTCATGCCCGGGGTAACTTCGCAGACCAACGATTGTGGTAAATAAACAATCAGTGGTAAAGAATAGATAGCTGCTCTTACCATTTCGGAATATTCCTGACCGACTTATTCGAAGAATTCAATGCGAACAGCGGTGAGCCAGGAACTTAAGTCACCTCAGCTGCACAAGAAAAGGTCAGAAAATGGCCGTCGTCTGTATTTATACACTTACATCCGGGTACTGAGCGAGAAGGAAGGGTCAGAAACGTCACAATAACCCGGAACTATGCCGCTTGACCGAACCAAATGTGCATGCCCATTGGCTGTTCCAACATGTCAGTCAAACGTCATCTCCCTGTCATCAGAACGATCACGCCCCTTTTGGGTGGTAGAAGTGTTAAGCCTATGATAGACGGGCAACGTGTATCACAGGCTTTAGAAGTTTGACTGGCGGTCAATGCAAATGTGGTCTTTGCTACTTTAATACGATAAAATAAGAAAACAGTATTCCTTTTAAGCTATTAGGAGCCCAAATCTGATGGCCAGTCATGCAAACAATTATATAGTGTCGTTGCCGATCAATGATCGACGTCGTTATATAGAAGCAATTCATGAAATAGGGGTTGATGATGTGTGTCCTTTCAGTCTGCCTCCATCCATGTGGCCAGGGCCGGTCCTAGGCATTTAGGTGCCCTAGGCGAGAGTATGATTTGATGCCCCCCCCTCCCCCCAAATTTTAGGGGCGCCACCACCACCACCACATTAAGCCACCAGTAGGCTACTGCCTCATCACCACCCACACATTCAACAGTAAAAATATGGACAACAATGGTTTCAAGACAAAAATAGACAGTAGGCTGAGACATATTTTCATAGAGGCAAAATTATTTAAATGGGCATTTGGCCCTGCATATGGCCAGAGGTGTCATATAACCCTAACCCATATCCTGACATATACAACTACCTTATTGAATCTCCAGGTAATGTATGCGGTGGAAACATTATGCTTTGAGGCTGTTTCTCTGCTAAGAGGACAGGACGACTTCACCGCATCGAGGGGAGGATGAACGGGGCCATGCACTGTGAAATCTTGGGTGAGAACCTCCTTCCCTCAGCCAGGACACTGAAAATGGGTTGTGGATGGTGTTCTAGCATGACAATGACACAAAACATACGGCTACGGCAACAAAGGAGTGGCTCAAGAAAAAGCACATTAAGGTCATGGAGTGGCCTAGTCAGTCTCCGGACCATAATCCCATAGAGAATGGGAGATAGTGGAGGGAGCTGAAGCTTCGAGTTGCCAATCAACAACCTCCAAACCTTAAGGATTTGGAGAGGATCTACAAAGAGGAGTGGGCCAAAATCCCTCCTGGGATCTGTGCAAACTTGGTGACCAACTACAAGAAATGTCTGACCGCTGTGCTTGCCAACAAGGGTTTCTCCACCAAGTACTGAGTCATGTTTTGTTAGGGGGTGAAATACTTATTTTACTCAATAAAACACAAATATTTTTTCAAAATTCATATAATATGATTTTCTGGGATTTTTAACAAATATTCTGTCTCTCACTGTTAAAATGAACCTACCATTAAAATTATAGACTGTTCATTTCTTTGTAAGGTTGTAAACTCACAAAATCAGCAGGGGGTGAAATACTTATTTTCCCCACTGTAAATGCACCACTTCAACTTCTTCTAAAACAGGACAGTGAATTGCATGGGATGCCAATCACGACAGAGCATTCCAACAGATGAAAGATATGATAACACAACACCCAGGCCCAGTACTCACATAACCCTAACCCTTTGACCCCCAAAAAGAGCTACGGCTCCAAGTAGACGCTTCCAAACGTGGCCATGGCACAGTCATACTCCAGGACGGCAAACCACTCAACTGCACAGAAGAGAATTACGGCCAAATAGAGAAGGAGCTCTATGCAGTACTCTTTGGTTGTAAAAGGTTTCATGAATATCGAGAGTGATCGTGGAATCAAACCACAAACCATTGGCCATACTGAAAAAAACACTGGCAGCAGCGCCACCACGGCTGCAGAGGATGATCTCGCAACTACAAAAGTACAACATCCACATCCTCCACCGCCCTGGAAAAGAGATACCGGTGGCTTGACACACTGTCATGACAGTCAATCGAGTACCATGACCACGCCCTTCATGAAGGTATGGAAGCCCAGGTGCACACAGTCCTCAGCAGCATCCCAGTGAGTGACAAGAGACTAGCCGAAATCAAAGAGGCAACCACACAAGATCCACAGCTTGCTGCACTGAGAAAAGCGACATTGGCCGGCTGGCACGACACCAAAAAGAGAGTGTGTGGAATCACAGAGATAAACTCTCTGAAATTGACGGCATTTAGTTCGAAGGTGAGAAAATCATTGTCCCCTGTAAATTCAGGGAGGACATGCTAGATGGCCTGTGGAAGCGGAAGTGGAAGCCTGCAGCATATGCCAAGAGCGACGCAGCGCAGACCCCAAAGAGCCCATGCTATCACACAACATACCCCAGAGACCATGGCAAGTGATAGGCACAGACTTATTTACATGGAACTCAAAGGACTATATTATCATAGTAGACTATTACAGCAGGTTCTTTGAATTAGAAAGGCTATACAGCTGCACCTCATCAGCTGTCATCACAAAACTCAAGGCAGCAATGGCTCGACATGGCATTGCTGAGTCCATCATCTGTGACAAAGGACCATGCTACGATTCAAGTAGCATGTTTAGGCACTTTGCAGAGGCATGGGGGCATGTTTAGGCACTTTGCAGAGGCATGGGGTTCCACACACACCATCACAAGCCCCCACTACCCACAGAGCAATGGCCTTGCAGGGTTAGGGTAAAAAAACTGTACAGACAGCAAAACGCGTACTGGACAAAGCCAGAGTGAAGAACAGCTTTTGATGAGTCGGAGGCTGCATTCAAAACGGCAAAGCAACTGCAACCAAGGGTCACCTGCTACTACACTGTACATGAGAGGAGAGAGGTATGCCAACACTGCCAACTGTCATACTACAACAGAGCTGCCAAACCTTTGTCCCACCTGCCCCCAGGTACACCAATCCGTTTCCGGCAGGAAGATGGATCCTGGAAACCTGTGACGGTAACACGGCCTGCAGACACAGATAGGAGCTACCACATCCAAACCAGAGAAGGACAGACCTACCGATGCAACCGACAACACCTCTATATCAGGGAGGGGGTCACAGTAGAGCTCTCCACTGTGATGGTGAAGTCTTGGAGAGGGCAGGCTTTCCCAGGGAGGAAGAGTAAGTCTTGTTAAGGTTGAGCTTGAGGTGGTGGGCTGACATCCAAGCAGAGATGTCTGCAAGACACACAGAGATACCACCTGGGAGTAAGGTTGCCACCTGGGAGTAACACCAGCTCAGTGGCCTTGTGGTTAGAGTCCGCCCTGAGATTTGGAGGTCATGAGTTCGATACCATATCATATTGGAGTCATACCAAAGACTATAAAAAATGGAACCCGATGCCTCCCTGCTTGGCACTCAGCATTAAGGGTTAGATTGGGGGTAAGACCCTGCTACTGAAACAGTATCGGCCATTAGGCTCGAGAACCATCGGTTGTTAAGGCTACTTATTTACCTGTGAGTAAGAGGGGAAAGAGAGGAAGAGTTAAGGAAGGAAATTAACGTCGGAGACGGAAGGAATTGCTAAGTTAGCACAAGTAGCACATATCGACAGAACACCGGCATGCTTTAGATCTTTTGCGTGACTGCAAGTTACCGTGTGGCAACAGAACAAGACAAAACTTTCAGTAACTGGCTACTTTTGTATTGGAAGCATTTATATGCACTGTTTTGTAATGGCATGGTGAGCATCTGTTTGTATGAAATGTGACTGACTGCCTAATAGGGATGTACCCGAATACGAATAGGCCTACATTATTCAGGAAAACACAAATAATGCAATGGAAACAGATACAGATTCTTCTTCATCTTCTAGATGATTGGCTGATTCATATCATAGTGGATGGGCACAAGATAAAAATGCCCATTCTGTTTGCAACATAGGATTTTCATTTCACGTTTCATTTACTACCCATTATTGAAAAGTGATTGCTATAATTCTGTAGTCGCCCCCCCTGAGTCAGCGCAAGAGAGCTGCGAGAGTTTTGCATTGAGGAGGAGGCGTCACATGCGGGAGCTAGACACGTCATAGCAAATCTTGTCTGAAAACGTATGTACATGAGGTATTTCTGTATTTAAATTTTAATAAATGTACTGTTTTTTTTATTGCTTTGCCATTCTGGGGTATTGTGTGTGGACTGATGGCAAATTATTTTAATTTAATCCATTTTAAATTCTATATAGTCTATAACACAACAAAATGTGGAAAACGGGAAGGGGTCTGAATACTTTCCCGAAGGCACTGTATATGCCACACATGTCGGGACACCCTTTACAGCACTGCATCACATTTTATCCACTGGAGGGTCACTTCACAACATGATGACGACTTCACTTTGTCATCATGTTTTCTCACCTGTAGTAGCCCATACAGCACTGCATCCCTTTTTCTCTACTGGAAAGGGCACTCTTTGGGACACTGTCATGTAGGGGCAGCATAGGGCACACTTCATAACAGCACCCTTTTTCATTGGAAGAGCATCCATAGGGAACGTCAACTTGCACTGCATCACGTTTTCTCTACTGGAAGGGCGCTCATTGAGACACATTATCATATTTGCTTGCATGAAGGGGCACCCTAAAGGTGTTTTTTATTGGTTTTTATAAAAACGCAACACCGTGTATACAATCAATTAATCAAACAATCAGACATTTAAGACATTACATTCAACAACAACCAACATTAAACTAACTAAAGTGCTCAGTGTTCAGTGTATTGTCCAGTGTAGTGTAATGTTCAGTGTTCAGTGTTCAGTGTCCAGGTTCCAGTGTCAGTAGGAGGCAGGGGTAAAAAACCTGTTCGCTGTGCATCCGGGAAAAAAATTCCCCTGCAGCCCTCTAGTTGTAGAGCGACTACTATCCAGTTTGCCCACCAGTGCAAAGCCGTGGCTCCCCCACCTCCCTCCCCCGAGGGACCCCACACACCCGACTCACCCGACCCGCCCCACCACCGGCGCGTCCGGCCCAGCCCACCAGGCTCAGACTCCTGTAGCCCTTCACGAGGCTAGCCGGACCAGGCGCCCCAGCGGCGGAGCAGATCGAGCACGCAGGCCGACCGGAGGCCCCTGAGGAGAGGCCCAGAGAGCTCGGCGCATGGCAGGCAAGCAGAGGCGAAAAACCTGTACACAGCTTATCCAGGGAAAAAGCTCCCTGGCTCTTCTCAGCTTGTTCCGGGCTGGGGGTTGGGGGTTGGCGGGTAGGGGACTGGGCCTGTAGCTGGGGGCCTGGAGTTGGGGGGGGGGGCCCGGAACAGGGGGTTTGGGGTCGCTGAGTTGGAACCTGGGGTTGGTGCTGGGGTGACGTGGTGGTTCCCGCCGGTCTCTGCTCCTGGGTCTGGAAGCCTGGGTAGGTGTCAGAGCTGGATATGACATGTGCCTGAAAAGATACAGGAGTGAGAGAAGGGAGGTGTGCATGGTTTGTGTAGTGTGCATTTTGGTGTCAGGCGGGTGATCAGTACTTCCCTGTGACCCAGTGGTGTTGGTCATCCTGGTGCTGGTGGTGCTGGCAGAGACGGCTGGTTCGGCTGTGGGTTGTGTGTGGTGATATTCTGGTGAGGGTAGGAAGTGGGTCAGTGCTGTGTACATGTGTAGGTGGTGGAAGGTGCAGTAAACTTCCCTGTTGGTGTTGTGCGCTGCTCCTCTCCTGGTCCTTGTGATGGTGATACTGCTGACCAGGGCTTGTGCTGGAACAGTGGTGAAGGTGATAGTGCAGGAACTGGTGGTGTAGTGAGGTAGGCCCGGGGTGGGGGGGGTTGGTCGATGCGGCGCGGCATGGGGGGGGGTTTAGAGGATGACGTCCTTCCATCTCTCCACCCCCCACACCGCTCTTGCTTGATCCGGGTTATTTTTAAAGTCAACAATAGCATGGTCCCTGAGGCAGAGGGTGATTCTCCTCCTCAGGGTTGTCAGGTGGACGCTCTGTTTCTGATAGACCCTGATGTTCCTCGTCTCCCAGAGTACCTGCTTGACGGCGCTGATGATCCTCCACTGTTGTTGTAGTTGGGGGGTTGTGCACCCCCCGGGAGGACCATACAGGATGTTATCGCCCGTCAAGCGGGGCAGGGTCAGCAGGCTGTTTAGGGAGACAGAGGGAACAAACAGGGCCCAGACCCGCCTGGCCACGGAGCACTCACAGAACAGGTGGTTAATGTGTTCTGTGTCCGTGCATCCGTGGGGGCATTTCTCAGTCGTTGCGATGTGCCGCCTATGCAAGAATTCCCTAGTGGGGAGACAACCATGAGCAGCCATCCAGGCAATGTCTTTTTGTTTATTGTTAGTACATTTATGATTAATGTTTTTCCATACCTGTTTGGAGTCCACGGCTGTGCTGGCCTTGGGGTGAGTAATGGTTTCCTTCGACCTTATGAAGGTCATAATGTCTTTGTATTTCCATGAGGCCAGCCCAGCCGCGGACAATCCTGTCTTGAAGGCAAAGTCCCTCCATATCTTGTAGACAGGAGGGGGGTCCCAGCTGTAGGGCACAGTGTGATTTATTGATGCGGTCACCCTGAGTGTCCGGAGGATGGGTGTGGCATAGTATATTTCAAAGAACCTGGCTTTCCTATCTTTGTTGTTGATGTTGTTGATGAGGTTGGAGAGTCCCTGTGCCCTAATGATGTTTAGGATGTCTGGGACCCCTTTCCCCCCATTCTCCACTGTTTTGTACAGGGTGGTGCGTTTTAGTTTTTCCATCTGGCTCCCCCAGACAAAGGTAAACATGATCCTTTCGATGGTTTTGGATACTGCTCTGTCTGGGGGAAACACCCTGCCCAGGTAAAGGAGAATGGGAAGAACAATAGCCTTCAGGACCAGGATCTTGCCTGTCATTGTGAGAGGCCGTGCACTCCACTCACAGATCTTCTTTTGGACCTGGCGGATGGTCTCCTTCCAGCTGCCGGAGGCTCCTCCATCTTTCTGGTAGGTGATCCCCAGCAGCTTAATGTTTTCCGTCTTTACAGGGAAGGAGGTTGCCAGGTTCTCCTGCCAGTGCTGCGACAGAAACAGCTCACACTTACCCCTATTGATCAGGGCGCCAGTGGCTGCACAGTAGTCCTCCACCACTTTCGTTGCTGTGGAAATGGAGCGACTATCCGTGCCGACGATGGTAATGTCGTCCATGTACGCCACCACCTTGAGCCTCTCCCCCCGGGCCCCTGGTAGAGGGTAGCCCATGATGTTGGGGGAGCTCCTGATCTTCCGTAGGAACGGCTCCAGGTAGATGACGTACAGTAGAGGGGCCAAGGGGCATCCCTGCCGTACTCCAGCTTTGATGGGGAAGGGGTCTGTCAACTGGTTGTTGATCCGAACTCTGCTCGTGATGTTGTTGTAGCAGAGTTCGGTCCAGTTGAGCAGGTGCTGGGGGAAGTTCATGCCTGGCATTAAGGGTACTTATATTTGACAATATACAGTATCAAAGGCATTTAATAAAACGATTGCACCAGATCCATTGCTTGCTATCTTTGGATCAGTGGTGGTTAGCCCTTCAATTCATAAATATGAGGAGGGGCACGCAATTTCCCTCTGCACACTGTTAGCCAAACGCCTCAATCGACTACAGTGAAGGTCAGAGGCCAGCCCTTTATTCCAGCAGTGGCTTAGGGGTCTGGGGAATGTGCTTCACATGAAGAGACTACGCTATTCATTTACTAACCGAGAGGACATCTTTCTGAAAGTATGGCAACCCTTATTAGATAAATGGACCGCGGAAAACCTTTTCTAATTCTAAGTAGCCTTCAGTATACTGAAAATCTACATGTACCTGTGCAGTCTAGGAGTCTTTCATCAGGGTAATTCCCTTACAAACAATATATTGAGAGGATTAAATGTTTATTTCCACAGATGAATGAAATATAAGTTGTGGTTCCTTTATGCATTTTTACTATTTCTAACTATTTCAACTTCAACATTGGCGCTTTTATTTTGAAGAAATTCTTACTTACCAACCTTTTCGGACATGTAAATAGTGTTTTTTGTTTTGTTTTGTTTTTTCTTGTTTTTGTTTTGTTTTTTCTTGTTATAACTATTTCTTTTTTCACATGTTCGAAATAAAGCTTTCATTCATTCATTCATTCATTCAACACCCGAGGTAGATGGGCGGAGTTCCACTATATTGCCGAAGGTTCACAGAAGGTGACGCGAGACCATACGGTCGTCTTGTCTACATAACTTCTAATTCTGCAATCAGCTGATCTGCTGTCAGCCGTGTGATCAAACCAAAGTAGCAGACCCACTCAACAAGCCAGAGCTAGTAGAAAGCAAGGTTTACAAGGTGCTCAGAAAAAAAATGCCATCCCCAATTCCCCTGACCCGCTTTTTGCCGAAGGAACTTTATCCATCTCTTGATTTTGGAGCGTGCAGTAGTCCGCTGGCTAAATACGCCAACGACTCAACCTTGCCAGTCCCAGCTCCACGGTTCCACGGGAGGATTGCAACCAGATTGTGGTCGTCCATCATACACTGGAAAGAACTTCAATCTATGCAGCCTATCGGATCTGGAGGTTTCGGCTCGGTTTACAGAGGTGTGTACTTCGGAGAGACTGTCGCAGTTAAAAAAGTCAAGAAGAGTGCCAAGAATAAACTCGCTTCGAGACAAAGCTTCTGGGCTGAACTGAACGCGGCTCATTTACGACACAAGAATATTGTCCGCATCATAGCAGCCACCACATGCATACCGGTGGATCTGGAAAACGAAGACAACATCGGCACTATATTGATGGAATACGCCGGTAGCCGAAATCTCCACCATGTCATCTACGACGGCGCCGACGCACTTGGAGCGGACAGGTGGATCAAGTACGCCACGGACATTGCGCACGGCCTCCTGTTCCTGCACTCTCACGGCATTGTGCATTTGGATCTGAAACCGGCCAATATATTGGTCTCGGCGGAAGATGTGTGTAAAATTGTCGACTTTGGCTGTTCTCTGAAATTGGACCTGGGGTGTGATCTATCAAGTCTCAAGCCCCATCTCAGTCACACCGGCGGTACGTACACTCACAGAGCGCCAGAGCTGCTGAAGGGGGAGGACGTCTCCCTAAAAGCTGATATCTTCTCATTTGGCATTACTCTTTGGCAATTGGTCACACAAGAACAGCCCTATGCAGGTGACCGACAACATGTTTTATATGCCGTTGTTGCATACAATTTACGCCCCTCGGTAAACGATGAGCCGTTCTTCGAGTCCCTACCAGGTGGCATCTGCAGGTCCCTTGTGTGCAGGTGCTGGAGCGGCGTTCCCAGTTTGAGACCAAGCGCTCAAGAAGTCATCATACATCTTGACAAGATCCGGTCCGAACATTGAAACTTTTTTATATACATGTCTATTTTTCAATTCAAACAATCGCCCGTTTTAAGCAGACATTTTACTTTACGCCCAGCATAATGTGCAATGGCAACTGACGCATGGCTGAATTTAGTGTCACAGGACAGCCCACGGACCACTGAAAGCTTGTGATATTTTGTAATACATAGGACTACTTGTGTCATACCATGGCAATATTTTTAATAGATGTGTGCTGTGCACAATTGACGTTCTTGATTAAGGCGTGCTACTTAAAAAAGTAGGTTTTACACTGTGAAGCAATTTGTTACTTCTATTGTATTATTAAAGTGTTGTTTTAGAGATGTCAGTGTTAAACTCATGTTTATAAATGTTTGTCCTTGTGGTCTTTATGTAACACGAGTAGCCTAGTTTATTTTGCTGTCATATTTTGTTTGTGATTTAATTAAAACATCCGTACACTGGAATAGCGTCCTTTTTCTTTTTGAAGATACACCTGCAATACACCAGCAATTGTAATGAGATGTGCTAGTACCTACAGACTAACTGCTAAACATAATATAAATGGTCATTAATTAAAGCCACAATGTGATTCTTGAAAGTCATTACTTGGTGCTTCATTAACTTAGAGAAGTTCCGACTTTTTCAAATGAATGTCCTTTGCTGTAGTTAATTAACCCAGAGAGCTTTTAATTCCAGATCTTGAAATGTTCATTGCAATGATGAAACTTTGTTTTAATGAACACCTAGGTTGTCCAGGTCATTTATTCAGACATAATATCTTGGGCCTAACATAAAGTAAATTTTTTGTTTCCACTTTTATAACATGTCGAAAATATGAATTAACGCACAGCCTACAACAATATCTTGTGGTCACTATATACATGACATACTGCATATCATTACATCCAGTTTCCTTTGATATTTAAACATAATTAACTTTGGATTAAACTAATAAAGATCATATCAGCAACACAACTCTTAGTGCTCATCAAACATTTAAATTAGTTTGTATTTAATGAACAAAATAAACAAAGAAATGTCAGCACTGATAAGCTTTATGAACCCCCCCCCCCCCCCCCTCAAATTAAGTCTTTCAAGCTTTCTCACTTCACATGTGGATCTCCTCAACACAGGTGTTTCTTTGCTTTGTTTTTTAAACTATATATTATTTTATTTTTTAATTGCACAACCAAACAGAGAACTAGACGGCACCTATTGCCAAATTACAAAACAAGAATAAATAAATTAGTTAACATACATGGGTTACATTATATACATTAGTACCATATCAAAGGAGGATAAAAAAAAAAAAAGAGAAAAAAAAAAAGAAAAAGAGAACACACAGGTGTTTCATGTTTGAATGAAAGTCTGTTTGTGTGTTTGTGTCTGAATCTTCTGGTGGTAAGTGTGTGACTCGTGTGGCATTGTCATTCGTGTGCTCTTGAAATGCTTTGTGTTTTCAACAGCCAATGGCGGTTCCTCCTGAGCAGTGGTGGAGTCAAAGGGGGGCAGAGTTAACCGCCCCCCCTGGTGCACCCATGGTTGAAAAAGCGTTGCTGAAGTGCCCTTTAGAGTGGTGAAAACGAGAGGAAGTGCCCTATTGGCTGCCCTTCACATGGGAAACAAATGATTGAGTGCCCTTTAGGGTGCCCCCTTTAGGGTGGTGAGAGTGAGAACCCAGAGCTGACCACGGAGGAGCTCACCCGGGCCGTGCACTCCTTGAATACACACAAGGCCCCTGGACCGGATGGGATCCCAGCAGAGTTCTACAAGACTCTCTGGGATCTCCTCAAGGAGGACTTGGCGGAGGTCTTCAAAGCCGTCTACAGGGAAGGGAGGCTTGGAGAGTCAATGAGACAGAGTACGGTCACACTGATCCCCAAGAAAGGGGACCTCAAGGACCTCCGGAACTGGCGCCCCATCAATCTCCTCCCAGTGGACTATAAAATCATGACAAAAGCCCTCACCCAACGGTTTCAAACCCTCCTCCCCTCAGTTATAGCCCCTGACCAGACCTGTAGCGTCCCCGGTAGGTCCATCAATGACAACCTGCTCCTGGTGAGAGACCTCATCCTGCACTCCCAGGAGCGGAGGTCCCCTTTAGGCCTTCTCAGCCTGGATCAGGAGAAGGCCTTTGACAGGGTTAACCATGGTTTCCTGCAGAGGGTGCTGAGAGGCATGAACTTCCCCCAGCACCTGCTCAACTGGACCGAACTCTGCTACAACAACATCACGAGCAGAGTTCGGATCAACAACCAGTTGACAGACCCCTTCCCCATCAAAGCTGGAGTACGGCAGGGATGCCCCTTGGCCCCTCTACTGTACGTCATCTACCTGGAGCCGTTCCTACGGAAGATCAGGAGCTCCCCCAACATCATGGGCTACCCTCTACCAGGGGCCCGGGGGGAGAGGCTCAAGGTGGTGGCGTACATGGACGACATTACCATCGTCGGCACGGATAGTCGCTCCATTTCCACAGCAACGAAAGTGGTGGAGGACTACTGTGCAGCCACTGGCGCCCTGATCAATAGGGGTAAGTGTGAGCTGTTTCTGTCGCAGCACTGGCAGGAGAACCTGGCAACCTCCTTCCCTGTAAAGACGGAAAACATTAAGCTGCTGGGGATCACCTACCAGAAAGATGGAGGAGCCTCCGGCAGCTGGAAGGAGACCATCCGCCAGGTCCAAAAGAAGATCTGTGAGTGGAGTGCACGGCCTCTCACAATGACAGGCAAGATCCTGGTCCTGAAGGCTATTGTTCTTCCCATTCTCCTTTACCTGGGCAGGGTGTTTCCCCCAGACAGAGCAGTATCCAAAACCATCGAAAGGATCATGTTTACCTTTGTCTGGGGGAGCCAGATGGAAAAACTAAAACGCACCACCCTGTACAAAACAGTGGAGAATGGGGGGAAAGGGGTCCCAGACATCCTAAACATCATTAGGGCACAGGGACTCTCCAACCTCATCAACAACATCAACAACAAAGATAGGAAAGCCAGGTTCTTTGAAATATACTATGCCACACCCATCCTCCGGACACTCAGGGTGACCGCATCAATAAATCACACTGTGCCCTACAGCTGGGACCCCCCTCCTGTCTACAAGATATGGAGGGACTTTGCCTTCAAGACAGGATTGTCCGCGGCTGGGCTGGCCTCATGGAAATACAAAGACATTATGACCTTCATAAGGTCGAAGGAAACCATTACTCACCCCAAGGCCAGCACAGCCGTGGACTCCAAACAGGTATGGAAAAACATTAATCATAAATGTACTAACAATAAACAAAAAGACATTGCCTGGATGGCTGCTCATGGTTGTCTCCCCACTAGGGAATTCTTGCATAGGCGGCACATCGCAACGACTGAGAAATGCCCCCACGGATGCACGGACACAGAACACATTAACCACCTGTTCTGTGAGTGCTCCGTGGCCAGGCGGGTCTGGGCCCTGTTTGTTCCCTCTGTCTCCCTAAACAGCCTGCTGACCCTGCCCCGCTTGACGGGCGATAACATCCTGTATGGTCCTCCCGGGGGGTGCACAACCCCCCAACTACAACAACAGTGGAGGATCATCAGCGCCGTCAAGCAGGTACTCTGGGAGACGAGGAACATCAGGGTCTATCAGAAACAGAGCGTCCACCTGACAACCCTGAGGAGGAGAATCACCCTCTGCCTCAGGGACCATGCTATTGTTGACTTTAAAAATAACCCGGATCAAGCAAGAGCGGTGTGGGGGGTGGAGAGATGGAAGGACGTCATCCTCTAAACCCCCCCCCATGCCGCGCCGCATCGACCAACCCCCCCCCACCCCGGGCCTACCTCACTACACCACCAGTTCCTGCACTATCACCTTCACCACTGTTCCAGCACAAGCCCTGGTCAGCAGTATCACCATCACAAGGACCAGGAGAGGAGCAGCGCACAACACCAACAGGGAAGTTTACTGCACCTTCCACCACCTACACATGTACACAGCACTGACCCACTTCCTACCCTCACCAGAATATCACCACACACAACCCACAGCCGAACCAGCCGTCTCTGCCAGCACCACCAGCACCAGGATGACCAACACCACTGGGTCACAGGGAAGTACTGATCACCCGCCTGACACCAAAATGCACACTACACAAACCATGCACACCTCCCTTCTCTCACTCCTGTATCTTTTCAGGCACATGTCATATCCAGCTCTGACACCTACCCAGGCTTCCAGACCCAGGAGCAGAGACCGGCGGGAACCACCACGTCACCCCAGCACCAACCCCAGGTTCCAACTCAGCGACCCCAAACCCCCTGTTCCGGGCCCCCCCCCCCCAACTCCAGGCCCCCAGCTACAGGCCCAGTCCCCTACCCGCCAACCCCCAACCCCCAGCCCGGAACAAGCTGAGAAGAGCCAGGGAGCTTTTTCCCTGGATAAGCTGTGTACAGGTTTTTCGCCTCTGCTTGCCTGCCATGCGCCGAGCTCTCTGGGCCTCTCCTCAGGGGCCTCCGGTCGGCCTGCGTGCTCGATCTGCTCCGCCGCTGGGGCGCCTGGTCCGGCTAGCCTCGTGAAGGGCTACAGGAGTCTGAGCCTGGTGGGCTGGGCCGGACGCGCCGGTGGTGGGGCGGGTCGGGTGAGTCGGGTGTGTGGGGTCCCTCGGGGGAGGGAGGTGGGGGAGCCACGGCTTTGCACTGGTGGGCAAACTGGATAGTAGTCGCTCTACAACTAGAGGGCTGCAGGGGAATTTTTTTCCCGGATGCACAGCGAACAGGTTTTTTACCCCTGCCTCCTACTGACACTGGAACCTGGACACTGAACACTGAACACTGAACATTACACTACACTGGACAATACACTGAACACTGAGCACTTTAGTTAGTTTAATGTTGGTTGTTGTTGAATGTAATGTCTTAAATGTCTGATTGTTTGATTAATTGATTGTATACACGGTGTTGCGTTTTTATAAAAACCAATAAAAAACACCTTAATGCCAGGTTCATGGCGAAGGATGCTATTGAGTGTGCTTGGGCATACATTCATATTGTGGTATATGGGTCCTAATAAAATCCCTAATCTGGAGGTATCTATAAAAGTTTGCTGACGGTAGACCATATATCTGTTGTAATTGCCTAGAAAGACCCTAGATTTCCCTCGACATACAAGTCCTTTATTGTGACAATATCCTTGCCTGTCCAACTAGAAAAGACTGGGTCAACTAAGGCAGGAAGAAAGGCGTGATTGTGGCATATTGGGTTGACTATGTAGACCTTAGGCAGGTTGAGGAAAGATTGAATTTGTTTCCATATTTTTAAAGACTTAAGTATAATTGGATTGTTGATATTGGTTGGTGTCTTTGTTTTAACACTGGATTATTAAGTAGTGCTGGGAGGAAAGTGCGCCCACATGTGGCCAGTTCAGTCTGAAGCCATGAAGGTCTGACCTCATGGTTGTGGTCAGTCTGAAGCCATGACGGTCTGTCCTCATGGTTGTGGTCAGTCTGAAGGCATGAAGGTCTGACCTCATGGTTGTGGTCAGTCTGAAGGCATGACGGTCTGTCCTCATGGTTGTGGTCAGTCTGAAGGCATGAAGGTCTGACCTCATGGTTGTGGTCAGTCTGAAGCCATGAAGGTCTGTCCTCATGGTTGTGGTCAGTCTGAAGCCATGAAGGTCTGTCCTCATGGTTGTGGTCAGTCTGAAGCCATGACGGTCTGTCCTCATGGTTGTGGTCAGTCTGAAGGCATGAAGGTCTGTCCTCATGGTTGTGGTCAGTCTGAAGGCATGACGGTCTGTCCTCATGGTTGTGGTCAGTCTGAAGCCATGAAGGTCTGACCTCATGGTTGTGGTCAGTCTGAAGGCATGAAGGTCTGTCCTCATGGTTGTGGTCAGTCTGAAGCCATGAAGGTCTGTCCCCATGGTTGTGGTCAGTCTGAAGCCATGAAGGTCTGTCCTCATGGTTGTGGTCAGTCTGAAGCCATCAAGATTCAAGATTCAGATTCAAGATTGCTTTATTGTCTGTCACAGAGTGACAGAAATTCTCCTTTGACAGGCTTTGTGCAGTTCATGAATACGGTGTCCACATTAAAAACACACATAGGTCACATACATACAATAAAAACAGACAGATATAACAGTGTTTATAAAATGTAGTGCCTATTTAAAAAGTCTAGTCATTTAAAAATAATAGTAAGAAAAACAGTATTATGATTTAAACATCTAAAATGCTAAAATGTTGTGGTTTAAAAGAAAAACAGTGTGCTTCCTATTTTAAAATGTTAAGGGCGGTGGTTGCAGTGGGAATGAATGATTTTTTATATGTGTTTTTCCGGGCCAGTGGAGTTCTATAACGGCGGCCTGATGGAAGTGGCTGAAATGATTGGTGGAGGGGGTGAGAGGGGTCCTGTGTGATTTGTGTGGCTTTCCTGATTAGTGACCGGTTGTAGATTTCAGACAGGGGGGTTTGAGGTGAGCCGATGATTTTACTTGCCTGATTGACTATACGGGAGAGTTTGGTTTTGTGTTTGACAGTGAGGGAGTTGTACCAGGATGTGTTATTGAAGGTGAGAATGGATTCAATGAGTGATTTGTAAACCAGGGTTAAAATGTCCTTGCTGACGTTAAAAGCCCTGAGCTTCCTCAGCAGGTGGAGGCGCTGCTGGGCCTTTTTGTAGATTGAGTCAGTATGCTGGGAGAAGGACAGAGAGATGTCAATCTCTGTCCCCAGGTACTTGAAGGACTGTACCTGTTCAACCAGCTGGCCGTTGATGCTGAGGGGTTGGAAGAGGTGGTGACACCATGAAGGTCTGTCCTCATGGTTGTGGTCAGTCGGCAGACAAAGGTTAGTGCAAATTGGCTGCCCAGTAGTACAATTTAAATTCTGCTAGGCGAAAGCCCCCTTCCTCTTTATACTTGCATAGATGTTTTTGGGATATTCTGGCCGTTTTGTTATTCCATATAAAAGATGATATGATAGAGTTCAACTTCTTCAAATAGGAAAGGGGAATAAACATAGGGGTGCATTGAAAAACACACACAAATCTAGGGAGGGCGACCATCTTTATGGCGTTGACGCATCCAACCATAGAAATGGGCAAGGTATTCCAAAAGGCAATATTCTGTTTCAGCTGTTGCATCTTACATTCCCAGTTAGTTTTCACAAGTTTCCCAGGCTCCCGGGTAGCAATAATGCCTAATGTTTTGATTTGGTCTCCTGCAATCTTGAAGGGTGTGGTGCGTAAAAAATGTTGGTCACTAAGGTCACTCTTCTCCCAGTTTATCTTCTAACCTGAAAAGCTACCAAAGGTACCGATTAAGCGTAATAGTGGTGGGATAGATGTTTTGGGGCGCGACAGAAATAATGTTATATCGTCCGCGAATAAAGATAAATTGTGAACTGTATTGTGAATTTGGATTGGGGCAATATCTTGACTCGCTCTAATTTGTCTAGCTAGAACCTAAATAGCTAGATTAAAGAGATATGGAGAACAGGGACGGCCATGTCGAACACCTCTCTGAAGATAGAAGGACTGTGAAATCTCACCGTTAGTGATTATTGAAGCTTGGGGGTGGGCATAAATGATTCCAATCCAGTCAGTAAACTCCCTACCAAAGCCAAAGTGTTTTTAAAGTAGACAATAATATACTTCCATTCAATGTAATCGAAAGCCTTTTTGGCACCCAAGACTATTACCACAGACTCTTCTTAATGTTCATAATACATAATGTTGAAGCGGTGGCGTAGATTAAAGTATATTTGTTGGCCAGGGACGAAACCAGTTTGATCTGGGTGAATTAAATCAGCTATGTATTTGCATTTGTTTGCCAGCACCTTACTCAGCGTTTTCATTTCCATTTGGATGATCGAAACGGGGCGGTAAGATGACATTTCCAATGGGTCCCTGTCTTTTTTCTAAATCAGAGCAATGTTTGCCTGATATAAAGGATGGGGTAGCTCTGAGGTTTCTTTGGAATGATTAAGCATGCGTAAAAGCAGAGGGGCAAGACTTGGTAAGTATGTTTTATAAAATTCAATGATAAAACCATCGGGGCCAGGGGCTTTGTTATTTGGATATTGAGATATAGCTGTTTTAATCTAGTCTAATGTTATATCCACATCCATTGCCTTTGCTCTAAGGTAGGGAGCCGGCAGTTGTGTAAGAATTGGTTCATGACCGGTGGATCTGTGTTTTTGCTCTTGGACTTGTATAACTCCTCATAGAATTGTGCAAAAACATTTGTTTATTTCTACCAGATCTGTTAAATATTTGCCTTTGCTGTCCCTTATTTTATGAATGGCACGAGTGGCCTGAGTGTGTCTTGCAAGTAATCTGTGCGGCTTGTCTCCCAATTCAAAATATTTCTGTTGAGTTTTAGCAAGTAGTAAGTGATCTGAAAGAATAGCATTGTATTCATATTTTAATTTGGTAATTGATTCAAGAGTAGCATCATCAGGTTTGTTCTTGAATAGATTCTCTTGGGTTGAAAGGTCATGTTCTATTTCATTCAGTCTACCATTCTCCCTTTTCCTTTTTTAGAGACATGATATGACCTCTGATGACAGCCTTTAGAGATTCCCATAAAGTGGAATCGTTAACATCTCCTGTGTCATTTTCAATGACAAAGTGGGAGATCTGTTCTTGCAGGTAGTTGGTGAACAGCTTATCAGACAAAAGTGTAGGATCAAAACGCCACTGGTGACCACCTGTTCTAAACTCCCGAATTGTTTGTTCCATGGACAGTATCGAGTGATCAGATATTACAATGGGGTGATATGCTACAGTTTCGACGGTTGTCATCAATTTAGAATCTAGCAAGAAATAATCAATGTGCAAATAAGACTTATGGACTGGAGAGAAACAAAGAGTAGTCTCTGTCAGTAGGATGTGTAAGTCTCCATATATCTACCAAATATAGGTTGTCCATTAGTGTATTCAGACGGGCGGTGGAGTTAGATTGCTGGAGAGATTTCGAAGACTGTTTATCCAAAAGAGGGTCTAGTATACAGTTAAAATCCCCCCCAATTACAAAGTTTGTATCTGAGATATTTGAGATTGTATTAAATCCCTTCTGAAAGAAAAGAGGGTCATCAAAGTTGGGGGCATATACAGTGCTGTGAAAAAGTATTTGCCCCCTTCCCAATTTCGTCAGTTTTTGCATGTTTGTCACACTTAAATGTTTCAGATCATCAATCCAATTTTAATATTACACAAAGATAACCTGAGTAAATAGAAAATGCCGTTTTTAAATTATGATTTCATGTATTAAGGGAAATTATAAAATGCTATCCAACCCTACCTGGCCCTATGTGAAAAAGTAATTGCCCCCCCTTACAAGCAACCAATTAAACACATTTCTTTGAAAGCTGAGTTCAATTTCATAAGCCACACCCAGGCCTGATTACTGCCAGATCTGTTCAATTTAGAAATCATTCACATGAAATCACATTCATGCTTACATAGCGAACTGCAGTAATGTTAAAGGTCCCTTATTATGAAAAACTCACTTTTTTAAGAAACACAGCATCATTGGAATTCAAGATTATTCCCTTCAACTGAATATATACTGTATATATTTACTATCAATAGTTTCTATTTTCAATGCAAAACAGAATCTTCAGAATCTTCAGAATCTGTACCCTCAAAACAATTCCCACTTTGTGTCTGCAAATTATACCTATACCCCAGCCCGCAAGCTTGACATCGGCACTTCAAATCTGAGCTCCATTCCCATTTATACTCACAGTCACACTCACACTTCTAAAGAATTTAATATAATCACAGAGCTTTGCATGAATCCTTCTTTTATGTTTATTGAGCTTTCATTACACTGTGTAATAACACTGGAGTTGAAGACTGCAGCTCTTCTCTCTCCTAGCAGCAAGGTAGTATGAAAACAAAATCAGGTTACTCTGCCAGACAATAAATAATCTGTCTCTTTGGATGATGTCAATGTTAGAAAATTGATCAAAAGCTGCAGCGTTAATTTCTATCTTACACAACTTATACACAAATATATATGAATTATTTGCCTATATTTGTACAAATACAACAGTAGTTTGTAAAATAGATTTAAGTAAAATATACATGATTAGCAACATGAGTCCATCATCACAGGATGGCATTGTTGAAATGCAATGTACAACAAAACCAACATGGCTGGAATGCTGTTTGCCTCTGAAAGAACCAGGTGGATTTACTGAGGGATTTGTTCAGAGATATGTTCGCCTCTTGTGGAGTTATTATCCTTCATCATCATCATCATCATCATCATCATCATCACCATCATCTCAGTCTTATTTTGCAGTGAGATGACATGTGAACACTTCTTCAAGCCCTCCCTGGGAGGTCACCAGGATGTCAAAGGTTCTCCCATACCGCTACACATGAGTGAAGGAGAGAAGCATGTGACATTACAGGCAAAAAAAGACCACAAAAGTCACAGTACAAAAAATATATGTATATGATACAACCAGGCACACACATGCCAACGTTCAGCTCAATTTGATATTTTTGTAAAAACAAAAAAATAAAGAACTAGAAAAAGAGGTCTGTAGCACCTTAAGGAGCTTTAGAAGTATCTGTTAGCAGCTTGATCCAATACCAAAATATTGCAATATTGCAGTGTTCCTTACATACACATTCAACATGGTTCACTGGTACCACTGAAGCTTATAATGAATGACATGAATTGCTAAAGGTCTGTGTCCCCCACTGAGGAACCCCTCTGACATACTGTATCTCAGTTGATCAGGGAGAATTTTAACGGCTCTTGTATCTTCCATCTGGAGTACACTGCACTTCAACTGCTGAATCGTTATCAGAATTAAATATTGAGGACCAAAGGTATGTAAAGATATCAAAGTATCCCAAAGCACTTGAGTTACCATATAGGTATATATAACTACTACTGTAGTTACTGGTATTCAGCACATTTGTTTAATCATGCTGTTTAACAGAAATGATGGTTCAGCAACATTCAAAGCATCACTAAGTGCTATATATTTAACTGTCCTATAGACTTCCATTTCCATTTCTTAAATTAGGGGCTGAAAAGTCATGCAGATTGACATATTTGATATGCATTCTAAGAGATCGGAGGTTTACAGCATTATATGAAAATATCTGACAGATACGCCCCTCAATGCGAGACACAGAACATTTGTGCAAGTAAAGCAAAAATGACACTTTGAAAGTAAAACACTGTAAAAACTGTACCTGTAAAAATAAAACATTTAATATTGTATTTACACATTAACTTTCTCTACAGAGCTAAATATGACATCTACACTTTTTGTAATAAAGGTATTTTAAAAGAAAAAAAGAAACAAAGGCATTCAAATTTCCAAAAGTGCTATGATTAAAAAAATAAAAATAAAATAAAATGCCCTATATAGAGGCTTACCAAACATTACATTTAAAACCACGTCTTCAACATACCTACACTGATTAAGCACTTCTATAATGCTTTTAAACATTTCACAGACATTCAACTTCCCCTTTCAATGACATCAGCCGGCCCTTAATAAAGTGATACGTTTGTTTCTTGTTATGTTACGTTTGAAGGAATAGGGGAATTCAAAGTGGTTTTCATGCCTTAAATTAATGGAACATTGTAGTTCCATTATAGAACATTTCTGCTGGACATGTTGAATAAGAATGAATGAAAGGAAACACTTAATACTAATTGTAGAGTTATACAAGGTTGTTGATGTACACACTAAACAACACCAGCAAGCTTAAAAAATGTGTGTCTTTTTCTGGAGTAAAAAGATCCTAGATTAAACTGTTGAGTGTGATTTGTCCTACGCCTGCTCTTGGTGGTTATGATTGCACATATTGTTTGCTTGTAATCAGCACGACTGAATGAGGTTGAAGGTTGTTTGTAAGGTCCTAATCTTTAGACCTTCTCCCTTTTGAGTGAGGGAAAGACACTTGAACATAGCATACTCAGACTTGGTCTCAAAGTGTGCAAATGACTGTATTAGATATTCAGTTAAAGACAAGTGTCTACTGTCAACTTAAAGGGGAACAACAGAAAAAGGGCATTTGTTATTGTTCTAAAACTCTCTCACTTAGTGGAAGACTATCTGTCAACGATTGCGCCTGTCAGATTGCAACTTCAGTGACAGCCGAGCAAGCCCAAAAACATCAACTTAACAGCAGTCTGCAGCATTATATCAGACTTTGTAGAATGCAGCAAATCGCAGGTCAAAATAGATTAAATTCTATCACGGTGAGTGTATTTGAGAGATTACTGCGTATGAAATATTCTGAAACAGTGACAGAATCTTAAGTGGCTATATCGCTATTGATTCAGCTACCCAAATATATCATTTATTTTGACATTATCCTACATTTGACATTTATTTTCCATTATCCTACTGTACTGTAGTTTTTACACAAAGTGCATCACGATGAGGACTTCCTTCTAGGAAGTAAATCTAAGCTTGGATATCATATTTTGGGACCATGTCAATGGTGGGCGAGAAATACACAAAGGGACATCTTGCAACTTATCTGCCTCCTGTGGCCACAAGGCAAACTGTTTAGAATCTCCATCTCCATCTCCATTAGGCTAACCTACTTTTTTTGTCATGTACTGTATCTTTATATCATTAACAATAGAAAAAAAACCCATGTAATTTAATTGTATGGCCTTGAGAGGGTTCTATGATGGCTATTGATTAAGGACATGTTGTGCTATATACTGTACATGTTTATTTGCAATATACACCTTTAAATGTGTTGTCTCTTGCTCAGCTCTCACTGAAGGGTAGATGGATGATCTTTGACAAACCTCTACTATTCCCAGGGACACCAAATCACTCACTGAGTTTTGAATTTAATTTAACCTGCTCTGGATTTATCACATATTTATCACATATCTGCATTTGGTCATAGAGAGAGGCACAGAGAGAGGATGAACATCTTCACAAATCTGTAAGAACTGCAAGAGTAGAAGTGTTAGCAAATCATTATTTCGGCTTGCTTTTTACTTGCCAGATTAACCAAAAACTATTCTTCAAGAACCCTACACATCATCATTGAAAAAAACATAAATAAAGGTAGACACAGATGCAGATTAAGATTAGTCCTGGACTACATAACATTTCCAATAGAACATATCCACTGAAGATGCATTTTAGTCTAAGGTTGGGCATAATCTGTCTACAGGAAACCAGCACTAAAGGTCCTGGACACAGATTAAGCCTGGAGATTGTCATTTGAAAATGCTTTTTAGTCCAGGAAATAGGCTTGATCTAGGACCTAAGATTCTAGGTGCTGGAAACCAGCCCTATGTTTACAAATGATATTATTTTGACAGTGACCTAAGATGTTGGATTTTAGTATATGGGGTTTCACATTATGGCAGCAATGAATTTTGACCTCCTACTGTGCAGGTTAGGATATGATTTCAGAGTTTTACCAGATGACAATTCACCACCACGTCTTATACGTTGGTGACAATTCACCCACCACGTCTTTGTCTTTTTGCAGTACTAGAGAGAAACGTTTCCACAACACACTAGCTGAAGGATCCTAAATGAAAAACCCTGTTTCTGATTGAAGCCATGAATCAACTATAATGGCAGAAATATAGGCATGTCCATTCATCCATGTTTCACCATTACTGGGATTTTCCTTATCACACGTACTATACCGAATTAATCTTACAAAAGTGATAATGATTTTTAAGATATTAAAAACCAAGTTCCTCAGAACTACAGCCACTAACCTGCCATGGTGTCATATGTTATGTCATGTTATGGTATGCAACATTATTTATTTTAAATACCTCAGCCTGGATTTAATCGATTGCAGATAGCATAGCACTGTGTGCCGGACAGAGGAAATTGACTGTTGATCTCAAAACCGACAGTCCGTTGGCATATATACATGAATACTTCCCGGGCAGGTTCGTCTTCAGAACTAAACAAGTTACACAATGGGACTGTTGACTTCAAAATCAGGTGTCAACTCCCTCCATTCAGGACATCAAACACACATTTTAAAGTGCAGTGTGTAGAGCCAGTGTGTGCAATTGATTGAATCCCTGCCCTCAAGCTGAAATGGCTGCTGTATTGAGGTTGGGATTATTTTAGGCACTGACAAAAGCACATAGATACATCTACATATTGAAACAGCATTTGCAGACAAGCATTTCCTACATTGAACAGCAGATTATCATAATGTTTGGCATTGTCACTTTCTATCGGTACATTTATTATGTGACTGTGACTCCTCTTTATCATTATTATGGCATCACAAGAGTTATGTGAATCTTATCTGGCACCAATATCACATTGACATTTTTTGCCTCTTGATGTAATGATTGGAACAGGTCTTCATCTGACATGGCTTTTGTAGCATGCTTTTCAACAATAAACTGACCTTTTGAACTTTGAACCATACTTCAAGAGATATTCTCTGTAATATTAATACTTTTTCCTAATATATTAACTCAAGGAAGGACCTGGGGTGTAAGAGAATGAACATTGTGTCAACACAATACAAAATTAGCTTTAAGAAAGAAGATTAATTAAATATGCATTCACCATTTAGAAATTAAAACCCTTTTTATACATAATCCCCCTATTTCAGGGCACCAAAAGTTGATTCTAGGCTTTTGGATTTGTCTTTCGAGTCTGCTATTGGTGTCTGTCAATATGAGGACTACAGAGGGGTCAAAGAAAGTCAAGGAAGCCATTATGAGGCTGAATTATCTTAACATAATATATAATAATATATTGACATAGCCAAAACCTTAGACGTACCTAAATTAACAGTTTGTAACATCATTGAAAAAGAAAGAAAGCAAACAGGCTAAATGGGAGAAAAAAGGATCTACACAAAATGTACAGCACACAACCTCATCTGTGAAACATGATGATGGGGAAGCCATGGTTTGGGCATGCATAGTTGCCACAAGAACTGGCTAACTTGTCTTAATTGATGTTACTGCTGACAGCAGCATATTCTGAAGTGTCCAGACATATGTTATTGCTTGAGTACAAGCAAATGCCTCTCAATTCATTGCACTTCATTTTAGGCAAAACTACCTAAAAAACAACAACTGAAGATGACTGCAGTACAGGTCTGGCAGAGCATCCCCAGAGAATATACCTAGCATCTGGTGGTGTCAATGGGTAGGAGTACTAAACATGAGTACTTTTCTTGGACATTATATGATTTTCTTCTAAACATTTTGGAGCCCTGAAATACAGTAGTTGTACTTTATAAATGGTGAACCCAATCTGAAAATCCCCCCTATTGATATTAGAGAATATCTACTTTGACCCAAAAGTAATTGTTTTATTTCAAATACAAACTGTTTTAGAGCTAAAAGAAGAGAAAATGCTTCCTCTTTCCAATACTTATGGAGGGCTCAGTAAGTATTTTGCAATACACTTTTAGTTCATTAAAAAAGTAGTTAACTGAAAGTCTATTGAAGTAATAGAGGATCTTTTCTTAAGTTTAAATATATTGAAGTTTGTAGGTTTATTCAAATTGTATTGACTTTAGACTGAAAACATGCTCTTAACACGCAATTGGTACATGTTAAACATTTCCGGACGGGATCACTATGGCTGGAATTCAATCAAACCTGCTTATCTGCATGTACTACAAAACACTGTAATTTTTCTTTTTAGAACAGCACATTTTAAGTTTAGGGATGACAAAATCAATCCTTGGATAAAGCCGTTTTTTTTCTTGTCTTGACATGACCAATCCACCTACAGTACAAATCACCTAGATAAGTTGTAACAAATGTCCGACAGTCTCTCACTAGCCCTTCAGTGAAGTGATTGTTCTCTCTCTCATGTGTGCACTGGTTCCCTCTCTGTTGGCAGATACACATGTAATACTATTTGATTTGACATGTATCACTTTATCCTTGCCTTTGAACATGATTGGATTATTTGTTCATGGGAATTGGAGTCCCTCAAACTGCAGTAAATCACACCTTGTGTCTGCTAACAATCCAGATAGTTAGTAAGATAGAAGTAAATCTATTAGATATTATTTAGCATTGGGTGCGTACTATGTTGTACAGAATCTACCAGTTGACATTTCTAACTGGATCTTCCACTACCATCGCTACGAATGCAAACTGAAAGATGCTGTCCATAAGTAACTAACGCTAAATAACTACGATAGATTTAAAAACTATCTGGGAGAACTGTACGTCAGTCACAAATGTTTAAAAAAGAGTGAACTATCCCATGAAAGGACTAGATAGGTGGAAGCAATGTGTTGCTCTGCTCTCCTTAGTCCCCTGATAGGCTATACTGGGTTTACGCAATTTGTGACAGGGTCTGGTGAAAAAGTCCCCAAGCACGGCAAGGTCATTATTCCGTTTTTTACAGATTATGAAAGTGCAGATTGTAAGCTTTCAAATGATCAAACGATGATTGCATACAAAACAGACGCATTTGCTACCATCATATTGGTAGCTACCTAGCAGCTAAGAAAGAACATAGCTATGAACATATAACTGCATGTTTAGCACATCACAAAATGCTGATAGAACAAGCCATGTATCACTAACCCAGTAGCCATGAAGCAGGACGGCAGCCTATACAGTGAATCCAATTCACAAATTATTTGTAGTCATCCTAAAACTGTTCACACTTAAACTTTAGTAATATGAAGAAAAAAGAAAACGGAAAACACATTTAAAAAAATAAAAAATAAAAGCTTTTTTGGTCATTTGTGAGACTTGAGAATTGCCGACATGCAGACCTTTCCACCAGACCGTGTCACATTTAGCTCTGTCCTATTCTGTCCATTTCTGTTAATATTTATATGATAATCATATGCTTTATTTGTAAAGCACACGTCTTACAGGCTGACCGTAACTCAAAGTGCAGTACATTAGATTAAGAACAAATCATTATGTTAAGGAGTGAGTGTAGGAAGGGCCAGAGGAGAAAATGAAACCGAAGGGAAGAGGTTTTACCGGTGCCTTAAAAAATATTATTTTGTCACTTCATATGAACCATGGAGAGGAACAAAGTCTATCTCTGTCTCATAGGGGATCAAGGCAACAGCCATGTTTAAAACCATCAGTGACAACTTGACAATAATCTTCCTACCTCCTCAGTTGATATTTGGTTGACTTTGGTTTTGATGAGCAACAGGAATTGATACAGGACAGGCAAGTGGAGGCAGACATCAGAGGACGAGCTCATTGTAATGACATCATTCCTCATTCTATTCCATGCAGTACAATGCGCCCGTCCTTCGTTTTCTACTTCCACCAGCCTCCCCTGAATTGACACTAACTTCACATGGGGCTCTCCTGTACCTTGTGTCTGAAGATGTATGATTGCATTGCTTTTAGTCCTTTACTTAAAAAAACAAAACAAAAAAAACACAACAAAGAAATATAAAACAGTTAGCTGTGATGACATTCAACATCACACAGTTCAAAGTGCTATATGAAATCGACCTACGAAATTCAATCTTTTCCAAGGCACGGGGGTTTAAGAATATAGGTTTAAAAAGACACCACTGCAACCTCATTTCTATTAAGAATAATCTAGGCCTACATAAAACTCTCTAAATCCCAAATGATGTTTGCTTGTGTTGCGTGTGCTTAAAAGGTGTGTGTCAGCAGCATTGTAGTGGTGGAGTTGCACAGTAACCAAATTAAATCTTCAAGACAATGGCAAACATTATCCATGGCTTGAGCAATGTGGTTGAACCAAACCACTTCTATATGTGGAAGTGTACAACCAGTATGTCCTGATGTCAGTGTGGATAAACACATACATCCACTTTGCGTCAGTATCTGTATGTGCTTACAATTTGTTGAACAGAAGTGCTATTATGTTTTTTGTTTTGTTTTGTACAGACACATAAAACAATTTGTTACTGGCATAATTCTTTGCAGAATAGCCTGTGTTTATCAACCTGTATGTGTGTGAGTCAGTATGCACATGTATCTCTGTTTCTGTGTGTGAGTGTGTGTGTGTGTGTGTGTGTGTGTGTGTGTGTATGTGTGAGAGAAAGAGAGAAAGAGAGAATGAGAGAATGAGAGGGAGAGAGTAAGAGAGAGAGAGAGAGAGTAAGAGAGAGAGAGAGAGAGAGAGTAAGAGAGAGATGTATGTGTGTGAGGTCACTGAAAGGCCTGGTGGAAGCGGGGCAGCGTGGTGGCTGTGTTCAGGTTAGAGGTGAACGAGGAAGAGAGACCATGGAGGGGGCTGACACCCCCCCCACTCCCCGCCACATCAGCAGCATCCAGGGGCTGGGGGGGCAACTGGACGAGAGGCAGCACCTCCTCTGGCGGGTAGGGGACTCCTAGACTCCCGCCGGCCGAAGCCTGGCTGTATGGAGGGTTGTTCAAGGGCAGGAAGTTAAAGAGCTGCGAGAAGTCCAGCAAAGACGAGGAGGAGGCGAGTGACTCACCCGCGGCTGCTGCAGCTGCCACTGCCGAGATTTTGGATAGAGAAGCCTCCTCGTGAGCCTCGTCCAACGAGCCCACTTGGGGGTCTAACTCCAGCTTGGAGGCGGAGAGCGGAGTGTCCTCTGCGGAGGAGGATGGCATGCCGCTCTGCAGTTCCATCAGGTACGTCTCCAGTTCTCCCTTTAAATGCTGTTCCCTCTCAGGCATGGAGACGGCGTATGAGGTAAGGTTGGAGCCCAGCTGGTACTTTAAGGAGAAGGGATGCAAGGGGTTGGGGAGGGGTTCTGTGTCCAGGGAGGGCAGGGTGTGGTGCTGGGACAGGGTGGGGACAGGGCCACCGTACAGGTTAAGCTGGAGTTGCCTGGGGGGCAGCATAGGCGGCAGCTCACCCTTGATTCCGCTGGCAAGGTCGCAGGCAAAGGGCTCCAGCAAGTCAGCCGGTTCCATCTTCACCCTCAGCAGCTCCCGGGCGTGGCTCTTCTTCACATGACGTGTCAGGTGGTCCTTCCTGCCGAAGCGCTGGGCACAGTACTGGCACAGGAAGTCCTTGCGGCCCGTGTGCACCACCATGTGGCGCCGCACGTCTTTGCGGGTGTAGAAGCGCCGTTCACAGTGTTCGCACCGATGCTTCTTCTCTTTGGTCCCACCAGAGGACTTGCCTGCGTGCGTCTTCAGGTGTTCCAGAAGCACCCCCGTGCTGGCGAACAGCTGCAGGCACACCTGGCAGGTGAGGTCTCCACTGTTAGCCGCATGAAGGGCCAGGTGGCGCTTGAAGCCCAGCTTGGTGTTGTAACTCTTGCCACACTCCTGGCAGGCGAACGCCTCCTTGTTGGGGTCATGAGTGTGGAGGTGGTTCTTTAAGTGATCCTTACGATGGAACATTTTCTCACAGTATGTACACTTGTGGGTTTTCTCTGGCGAGTGTGTCGCCATATGCCTTTGAACACAGATACATTCTATAAGCATTAGAATTTTCAGCAATTACTCTCTTAAGTATCTAGGCATTGACGACACTCACATACAGTAGGTCAGAGTTCAAGAGATTCATGCTTGAGTGACAGTATTGCAGAGATAACACGACAGTAAACTGGCCTTCTCCACACATTTTATTTTAGGTGTTTCACTTCGGCAATACAACCACAAGCGGGCTTTGTTGAGCAATTCTAATGGACAGGCTTGTTGTGAAACAGTAGCTCATAGCTGTGTCTTCACTTGCCCAATTTGTGAGCTGATATTAATTGTATATTTTAATTTAATTTGTTTTATTGTAATTCCTTTTTTATTTTATTTTATTTAACCCTACTAAATTCGGGAAAACAGTTAATGCTCTGAAGCCTGGAAAGTCTTCCCCCTTCCTACCTAAGCAAGCTTTGTCAGACACTGGCCTCATTACCTATAAAAATGAGATAAGTGATGTCTTTAATCAGCATCTTATCTCGGCAGGCTTTTTATTTGAGAGATGTTTGAGATTTTTTTAATGTTTTGTAATTGTACTGATATTGTGGACAGGGTGCACCTGCAAAAGGCCTCAGTCTCAGTCTGTTTCCCCTCTATAAATAAAGGTTAAAGATTAAATAATGGCGCTTTTCCATTGACCAGACAGGTACGGCTCGGTACGGCACGCATTTGTATCCTACCCGTACCGTACTTTCAGAAACGCTTCTCCATTATACACAACAGATCTGGAGCGAGCCGGGACAGTAGGAGGAGTTAAGTGTCATAAGAGCACTTCGCTTTAATAAGTGGTGCTATACAGCTCAACGGGGGGAAATGCGATAAGAATTATGTCAAAATGCAGCACCATCATGCACAGATCAGCCTTAAAACATGTAACGTTAGATATATAACCAGGGGTGCACATAACTGGTGCGCCAGTGCGCATGCGTCGCCAAAATGCATGCTGCGCGGCAGATCAGCCGCATGAAGGCGCTCTTGCGCACCAACAGCTGGAACCGCTGGGAGAGGAATTTACTTCCTCAAAATCCAACTGCTGACTGCTGCATCACTGCAAGCCCCACTAAGTAACTATTTGCAGTCCCCTCAGCCGAAGGCCCGACGAGTAATCCATCACAACAGTCGACCGACGACGACCACGGCGACTCCCCTCACGAAAACATTCGGAAAGTATCGTAACTCGTACTTTCATTCCGCGTATCGCGTATCGCACGGTTATCACGCCGCCACGTGAAAATTCAGTCCCGAGCGACTCGTCGCTAAAAGGAAAAACAACACCAAGGGACACGTTTCTTTTCTCTGAAGCTTTCAAACGTTCAGACGTTTGTTTTACAGCTTCATTATCGCACCTCAACCCCTGACCCAGGGAATATGGTTGGGAATTCTATTAGAAAAAAAAAGACTTCAAAATAATGAGCTATTTAAAGTGATAGCCTACTACCACATCCTCTACCATGGTTGAAATTGAGGACAGTGATGACAGCAGTCAAGAGAGCAGTGATGATGATGATTAAGCTTGTAGCATAAATAAATGCTTAGGCTGTAACTTTTTGTTGAAAAGTTGATTTCAGTGTTTACAGAACAGAGCAGTGCTTAAAGAGATGTCCGTTTATTTCAGTGTGTTTAAAGAACAGACATTCAGTTAGTGCTTAAAGAGATGTCAGTTGATTTCATTGTGTTTAAAGGAGTCTGACAGACTTTCATGCTTAAAGAGCAGTCATTTGATTTTGCATTTGTTTCTTTTGTTTTGCACACAATCATTTGTTCGTTCATCTTTATTTATGAATAAATGTCGTTTTGCTAATATAAGTTATCCATGTATCCCTTTTTCATCCATCCTGTGGGACGGGTCGTGACTCGCGAGCTCGGGGAGCACCAAGCAGCATCCCTAGGTGCTCGTCTGAGCACTGGCCCCAAAACGTTATGTGCACCCCTGTATATAACGTTAGACAGGGAGCGATGTATTTCTACGGAAAGGCTGTGCTTGACGCTTCCATTGGACTGACGCCGGGGCTCATAACAATCTCCACGTTTGTTATATATACAAGTGCTCCGGTGTCTTGCTGGACCTGGTAGTCAAATATTTTTAGTTATACAGCGTATGGATGTTACGTGCCTGTTACTTGCCGCTTTCAGTTCTTTAGATCTAGTAGTTCTAGTAAATCGCGCAACCAGGGAATCGCCGACGTGTGTGAAAGGGTGCAACACGGAAATCTACCATAATAGCGATTTTTTTGTTATGCTTGTTGTAAATAAAAGTTATATGATGCATTGAAATGACATTAAACTAAGATAATAAGATGGTTGTCATAATTGTTCAAATCTTTATTAATAAGTAATTACAGAAAAAGTAAATGACATTTCAAAATGGCGGTTAGCGGTGAACTCTCTAAACATGGGATGATGATGTTGACGATTTCCATTGACCAATTAACGGTCTGCAGCGTCACACGTCACACACAGCCTGGCCCGAAGGTACCGAAATTACCTAGTCAGGAAGGGTAGCTAAAACGGCCCGGCCCGGACAGCTCGGTACGGCTCGGTTGGCAGTGGAGAAAGCAAAACAAACCGGGCTCACGCGGTACGGCACGGTACAGTACGGTAGTGGAAAAGCGCCATAATACCCTCTAGACCCCACAGCGAGGGAGAGTATAGCAGATCAGCCGTCTGCTGTGATGAGTAAAAAATATTTGTAATGTTGACATGCTATTATTCATATTATTCTGTAGGCTACAGCCTAATATTTCTGTGAATCTGTAAACAAATTATAGGGTTTTCACGTTTTTACAGCCCAGTATCCTACGAGTCATTTGGCGGTGCCTGTCTGTGTTTTTACTGTTCCTTTTCAACCCCGTCCGTTATATCATGTGTCATAGTTGGCTATAAATTAGTAACTTTCATATACCCTCCATAACAGTGGATATGGAGGGTGGATAGTGGATAGTGTACATAGCCTTTATTTATGTAAACCAGCTCCTTCCCTTCTTGTTTTTTTTTTTTTAAAGTTTTTTTCTTTTTTCTTTCCTAACACCAGGGGAGCCACCCCTCCTAAATTTCGTTGTTTGGTACCTGTACTGTAGCAATGACAATAAAGTCCATTCATTCATTCATTCATTCATTCATTCATTCATAAGTATTGGAAAGAGGAAGCATTTTGTCTTCTTTTAGCTATATACTCCAACAGTTTGGATTTGAAATCAAACAAATACTATGAGGTTAAAACATAGATTCTCAGCTTTAATTCAATGTTTTATTTTTTCTTGATTGGCTTCACCCTTTATAAATTACAACCCTTTTTATACATACGTCCTCCTATTTCAGAAAAGCCGTAGTATTGAAAAAGGCTTGTCTGGGGTTTCTGGTACATCAAGTGTGTTCTGTTATCATTTCTATCATCATTTATGCAGGCAAAAGAGAGTTGTCAATCTTTACTATTGATTTTAGGCTTCGCGTTTTCCTTTGCAGTCTGCTATTGGTTTCTGTCAACATGACAAACAAAGACGTGTCAATGAAAGTCAATGAAGTCTTTGTTAAGCTGAAAAAACAATCAGAAACATATCCAAAACCTTAGGCTTGCCAAAATCAACATATTGGAACATCATTAAAAAAAAAAAAACCTGTGAGCTCTGCAATCTGAAATGGGATGGTAGGCCAAGAAAGAAGTCTACAGTAGATCATCGAAGAATGCCTACCATGATTAAGAAAACCCCCAAAACAACTGTCCCACAGATCAGGAACACTCTCCAGGAGGTAGGCGTGAATGTGTCACTAGTTATCCTATGGTCAGATTATAGCTGGCCTAAAAGTACCTAAAAGCCTGCAGTGGTCTGGAAAAAGGTCACCTGAGTGATTACCAGAGTGATTGCAAGTGAAAAGTGATTGCAAGTGAAAAATCACCAGAGTGATTGTACGGTAAGTGGAAAGTTTGGAGAAAAAAGGATTTGCCCAAGATGTACAGCATACCACCTCATCTGTGAAACATGGTAGAATGGGGTGTTATGGTTTGGGCATGTCTGGCTGTCACTAGAACTTTTCTTAATTTAATGATGTTACTGTTGACGACAGCAGCAGAATGTATTCTGAAGTGTACAGAAACGTCTTGTCTGCTTGAGTACAAGCAAATGCCTCCAAATCCATTGGATGGTGCTTCATCAGACAGTTAGACAACGATCCAAAACATACTGCCATACTGTAGCAACTAGGGAGTTTTTCCAGGGTCAAAAAGTGGAAGATTCTTGACTGGCCAAGTTAAATCTTCAGATTTAAATCCAATTGAACATGCATTTAATTTCCTGATAAGATTTTAGGCAAAAAGACCTCAAAACCAACAACAGCTGAAGGTGGCAGCAGTACAGCTGGGTGCATCACCAGAGAACATACCCAGCGTCTGGTGGGGTCAATGGGTCGCAGGCTTCAGTACTAAACGTGACTGCTTTATTTGGACATCATATGCATTTTTTCCAATACTTTTGCCCTGAAATAAGGGGAGTAAGCTTAAACAATTACCTACTTTGTAAATGGTGAAACCAATCAAAAAAAACATAAAAAAAAAACATTGAATCAAAGCTGAGAATCTCTACTTTGACGCCATAGTAATTGTTTGATTTCAAATCCAGGACAAAATGTTTCCTCTTTCCAAACCCTTACTGTTAGCTGGTTTAGGCATCTAGTGATGGTGCATCTCTCTGCTGTTGACAGACGACGGGTCAAAAAATGTATAGAAAATTAAGTTCAACTGTCAATAGTGGATTTGTCAGTTATCACAGACTGGTACACTTTTATTTAATATCACTTACATATTAAACCATGTTACCAATTATGATAGAAAGATGTTTGATTGAGCAATTGACTGGACAAGAGAAGGGCATTGGCTCACTGCTTAAAATGTGGATGTTCGCACCCTATTATGAGAATTTTTTTATATTAACCACTGTGGGCTACTTTTCTATACAGTCTCAATCCCATTGAAACCCCAACTCCTTACTCCTGTCTCACATATACATTGACTCTAACTTTATTCTGTAACCATTAGGCTATGTTGCATTATCAAAGCCGACTCATGCTTATTCAAGTCAGATTGAGTTAAAAGTACAACGTTTTCCCTGCTTCTCAATGTGAGAGAATGTGTGATTTTGCCAATCTATCGGATAAGCTGATATGGCAAACCATTCTCTTTTCAAACATCATTTACAGCTCGTTTGGAAGCACTTCACATGTCTTCATAACTTCAGGTAGACCACAATTGCGATGGCAATACAGTATGAACCTTTTAAACACTGGCCTACTGTACTCTGTGTTCTTAAAACTAGCATTCAAAGATTACTAAAGATAACAACTACATTTTACAATAATTGGTATAACGAGAAGGAATATACTGCAGCCGGCTAGATATGGCTTCTTGTCTGTACCGTAGCAGCTTGTATTTGGAGACGAAGGCCTTGGTGCAGTCCTGATGGGAACACCGGTATGGTCTCTCTCCCGTGTGTGAGTATGAATGAACCTTGAGTTTCTCCACGCTGTTGAAGGCCTTCTCGCACAGCTGGCAGGGGAAGTTCTTCCTGGGTTTGCCCTCTGCTCTCTTGCGCCTCCCTTTTGCTGCAGCGAGCCTGGCTTTATCTGGAACGTGGTCTAGGAGCCCCTGGGTTCCCGTGGCCATGGCACCCTAGGGCAGACCAGCTGGTTGGACAGGGGCGCGGTGCCCAACTAGTGTTGACGCTAGTGCTCTATCCAGTTTTATGTGCTCAACACCGCCAGGACTGAGGGGCCTGTGGAGAGAAAGAGAGAAAGAGAGAGAGAGAGAGAGAGAGAGAGAGAGAGAGAGAGAGAGAGAGAGAGAGAGAGAGAGAGAGAGAGAGAGAGAGAGAGAGAGAGAGAGAGAGAGAGAGAGAGAGAGAGAGGGAGAGACAGATGATTGTTTACATGCAAAAGGGTAAGAGGACCTTTACTGCTTGATATAAACAGAATTTTATTAATCATTATATTTTTACATAGTTTTTGGAGGACCCATGACTACCCCAATGTCATCCACTGTTAGTGAGCATCTAATTGTCTTGAAGATGACTTCATCCACTTAGGCAGCAAAATTCAAAAATACAGTTGACTCCTTAATTGCAACTGTTACAACACAACAGGTCACAGTTTGCTGGAGCAAATGGTGCTGAGCAGAGCAAACAACTCAGGATACTCTACTACAGCATGACTTTTTATTGTACCTTGTCTTTAACAATGTTTCTGAGAAAACGCTAATTATTCCACTCAACCAGTTTTAGTAAACAGTCTGAAAAATGCATTCAAAACTCCCATTGGATTATTTCTCATTGTGTCTATTTGAAATATTACGGTAAAGATGGCTGACTTTGATCCCATTTTATCCATTTGCAAATGCAAATTGGAGCCAAACAACTACAATAGGAACAGTTTTTCAGGCCCAAATAAATAACACGGTTCTAATTCCTTCATATGAATGTAAGCTCTGGTTTAGCGTATGCGGTCATCACAAGCTCATACCAGTTGAATTTATCAGAAGTAGACTGTGGTCAGAATGTTCAATTATAAAAACTGTGTTCAAATGGTTTGCCTCTGTCTCTTGTCAGCTTTAGTACGTACATACTCACTTAAAATCACTGACTGCAGTTTACTGTTTTTTTTGGCAGACAGTTTGGAAAAAAACACAATCTAAATGTAAAATGGATATGCCCTATATTACAATCAATTGGACTTCCCAAATATAGTATGGTCACTATTACAGAACATTTATTTTGACCAGTGATTTTCAGCATGTTGGTCCTAGCCCTGCAGTTGAGAGGAGAGCATGTAACCTTGGTGCATTGAAGGGAGAATTGGATGGGTGCGATCACCTTCCATACAGAGAGTTTTAGGGAACAGTAACAAATTCATTTTTGGTTGTCGTTGTTTCCCTTTAAGCTGTAATGGCAGCAAGGTGAAAATCAATTGCAAATTGAACAATTATTGATTTTGAAAGTTTATTTGATTTTAAATGTTCACAAGAAGACGGAATTGAAATATGGTCTAGACAAAACTAAACAAAATAAATTTCTACATAATAAGTTCCTAAACCTTTCACAGATGAGGTAATTATCTATGCTTTGCAACAACTTCAAGGGCCCAATTAATGAGAATAAGATCTGCAGTATTTACAGGTGCTCCCAGGTAAACTCAAGCATAATATGCTTCAACAGTGCTTTGTACAAAGACTTCTAGCCCAAGACTACAGATAACAACAGAAGAGACGACCAGACAAAGAGACAGCAAATGTGTTTTAATGGTAACAAGTAGGATACACTTTACATTACCAACTAATATATACAACATGGTTTTGTGTAGATCATTTTCCTGCACTTTTCTATTTCAGCTATAGCCCATTATTAGAGGCTTGGTGAAATTGGTCTAACATATTGATTGCTTCAAATGTCACATGCAATACATATTTATTATTTTTGTCCTTTATTTCTAATCCTGCATGGGTAATGACTAACCCTCCTTCAAATCAACTAGTCCTGACTCAAGCCCAGAAAAGCAGAGGTAATCGCAACCGAAGGAAGTGCAACAAAGTACTTATTAAATCTGTCGATGTTAAAACACCTATTCAATCCAGCAAAGGCATAGCTAGTACTCAGGGAAGGCCTGATCTCAACACAGTGACCAACAACTACTACAGTGGTAGATGGAGAGCCTTTCTGTGGAACCAAAGATGGAAAAATAAATTATGTGCATAAGAAGAAGCATGAAAGGAAATGCATGCATGCATATAGTTTTGCCATACATTATGTACACTGCACTGCTAAGGTTTACGACAGAAAGTCACACATTAATAATGACCTAATATTCATGATGTCTGTGAATAAAGTGAAAACATACAGTGGGGAAAATAAGTATTCAACACATCAACAATTGTTTTATTCAACATATTTCCATTGCAGCTCTTCACATGAAATTTAGACCAGACATTAGTATTAACTCAATAAAACTACACAGCTAAAGAAATGCTTACATTCCAATCCATAAAAAGCTATGTGCAATAAAGGGGAATGACACAGAAAGTATTGAACGCTAACTGAAATGTATTTAATACTAGGTGGAAAAGCCTTTGTTTCCAATGACAGCTTCAAGACGCTTCCTGTATGAAAAAACTAATTTCTCACAGTGATCATGTGGGATTTTGGCCCAATCTTCAACACAGACATCTTGAAGATTCCGCTGGGCCGCTGGTGATTCTTGGTCTTCAGTTCCTTCCACAAATGTTCTATTCAATTTAAGTCTGGCGATTGACTAGGTCACTCCAACACCTTTATTTTCTTCGTCTTGAAGCAATTGAGTCTCCTTTGCAGTATGTTTATGATCATTGTCCTACTGGAAGATCCACCCACCGCATCTCTTCCTCATCATCCTGGTGGATGGCAACAGATTCTTCTCAAGAATTTCCCAGTACATGGCTCCATTCCTCTTCCCTTTGATAATTTGGATTCCACCAGTACCATGTGAAGAGAAACAGCCCCATAGCATGATGCTTCCACCTCCAAATTTCACTGTAGGTATGGTAATTTTAGGATTATGGCGTGTCATATTGTTGCTGAAAAGTTCAATTTTTTGTCTCGTTTGACCAGACTACATTCTCCCAGTAATCTACAGATTGTTCTGTAGCAAACTTCAAACGAGCGAATGGAGAATGCGGCGGTGGAGTGCATTGCCTATTGTTTTCTTTGTGACAACTGCTTCCAGGTCTTTCTGGAGCTCTGCTCGAGTGGACTCTTGGGCTAGTCTTCTGACTTTCTGACTGCACGGTCAGAAATCTTGCGAGGAGCTCCTGTGTGTGGCTGGTTGATGGTCGAGTGATGTGCCCTCTCGCTTGCAGATAATGGCCGTTTACCATTTACCATTAATGCCCCAATGATGCTTATAGGAACATTTAGGAGTGGAGAAATCCGTTGGTAACCAGTCCCATTACTATGCTGCTCAGCAATCGTGTTGCAAAGGTCTTGGGAGAGCTCTTTGCCTCTACCCATCATGAGATGTTTCTTGCATGAAAGCTTTGTGACAAATAATTTGTTTGCTTGCATTCAGAGGTGGGAAACCCTTTTTTTTGTAAATTAAGTAATTTTTTCTGAGTGGGGCAGTCCCACTCATATTTTTATTTGACAGATGCAGTGAAGATCTAGACATGAAGGATGGGCGAGAGAGAGAGGAGGGATGACATGCAGGACATGTCCCCAGCTGGATTCGAACCGGGGACCCTGCGGCCACATGGTCGACGCTTAACCCGCTACGCCACCCAAGCGCCCCGGGAAACCCTTTTTCAAAGAGTGGAAGTACTTACCCACCAACATGCACTAACCCAGCTGATTCTAATTAGCACAGGTAAGAGAACTCATTTGTGACATAAGCTGGTTTAGTGCTTTTTCTTACTGTGTTCAATACTTTTTCCCTGTGTCATTCCACTTTATTGCACATAGCATTTTTTCTTTTATTATTGGAATGTTACCATTTCTTTAGCTGTGTAGTTTTATTGAGTTATTGGTCTAAATGTCATGTGAATAGTGGCAATGGAACTATCTTGAATTTAAAAATGTGTTGATATGTTGATCACTTATTCCCCCCACTGTACTATCCTTTACATACATACAGTATACCACTAAATGGGACAACACATAGGTTATGTTACAGAAGGCCTACATAAAAGGAATTTCAATTGTTGAGTGTGTTGTAATATGTGTGTGGTAAAATACTTTTAAGATCAATGCGGGAATATCTTGTTCGTTGTCTTAACATGAACACATGTGTTCATTCAGCTAAGTTTGACCTCAGAGCCCTCTTTTCTAGTAATGATTAAATAAGGAGAAAACATTGTTGGGAGTTCTAAAAAAAAAAATATATATATATCAAAGCTGAAAAGTGTTGTGTTTATTAACCAAAAGCAATATATAAATAGTTGAGACATAATTTGTCACAAGATGCATAAAAACTGGAGGTTTGTAGCCCATAACATACAAAAAGATAATCATGAAACTATCCAGTCAGTGATTGATTGGGTCATTTGTTTTATAAACTAATATTGAAGTAGGTTAACTCCATCAAACAGTCACTGTATCTGAAGATACAAACATTCTGTTTCATAAACTGATATATATTGAAGTAGGTGAACTCCATCAAATAGTAATTGTGTCTGAAGATACAAACATTCTGTGATTAAATAGATCTACTCTCCGTCATCTCCTCTGAGGCTTTCCTGCTTCTACAATGCTTCCACCATGCTTCCACCATGCTTCTAACATGCTTCTAACATGCTTCCACCAAGCTTCTACCATGCTTCTACCATGCTTCCACCATGCTTCCACCATGCTTCTACCATGCTTCTACCATGCTTCTAACATGCTTCTAACATGCTTCTAACATGCTTCCAACATGCTTCCACCATGCTTCCACCATGCTTCTACCATGCTTCTACCATGCTTCTACCATGCTTCTACCATGCTTCTAACATGCTTCCAACATGCTTCCACCATGCTTCTACCATGCTTCTACCAAGCTTCTACCATGCTTCTACCATGCTTCTACCATGCTTCTAACATGCTTCTAACATGCTTCTAACATGCTTCTAACATGCTTCCAACATGCTTCCACCATGCTTCTACCATGCTTCCACCAAGCTTCTACCATGCTTCTTACAAAGAAAACATTACTTTCTAAATGCGACATTAAGACATGCACCTCTTGTTTTCACAATCCTACCACTGTCTGTACAGATTTACAGGCATATTTAGCCTTACAATATTAAATGATGCTGTAGAAGTGAGGATGAAGTCAAATCTTAGAACCAAATAATTGTAAAACTAATGTTATTGCCAGTACTCTCTTGATATTTGCAGAGATGCAGAAAACAAACGTAATGTCTCTCAAAGTCATACAATATCAGAAGAAGTTAGAACAGAAATGTTTCCAATGTCAAAGGACAAGATCATCAACAAAATAGGTCAACATGTTGTTGAAATTAATTTGGTTAACATTTTACATTGTTGTAATTTGTTGACATTTAGTGGGCACTACTAACACCATTTGAATATCACAATTGATTTCAAACAACATTAATTATAATGGTCAAACTAATCAAATAAATATATTGCTTATTACACACAAACCCCATCAACAGACAACACCAGGGGCATCTGCCTTGAAAGAGGCATGTTACAACTCAATCTGTTATAATCACCAAGTAGAATCAAATACAAATCTTGTTTACAGTTGGAGAGAAATAAGATTTTGGAGAGTGCATAGATAAAAAGTCAACATAAAAAGCAACAAGACAATAATATAAGCTTGTGTACTCAAATATACTTTTGATAGTTAATTTTCCACATTCATTGTCCAAACTATGTTTTATAAAGGTTGCAGGAAAACAAGTGTTTAAATTCAGTAGATATATTTTATGTTGGTTACAATTATACATAAAGAGTGACAGAGAGAAGATGTGAGGTTTTATCATTTGGTGCAAAGTTTTCTAAAGACAATGTATTATGTATTATTATCTTTAGTCAAGAGCCAGTAGGCCTAACCTAGGGAAGAATATATTCTATGTCAACAGTAGTAATTTCTCCATATAAATATAGCCTAATCAGGTTATTTATAACAATGGAATAAGTAAAAGTAGCCTGCAATCAAGAATTTGATTGGACCAAAAGTAGGCTCAAAGTATAGGTATGAAATGATTTGCAAACATTTCAGTATATAGTTACATGCCAGAATGTAGGCTATTATATCATGCACAATTAGCATTCAATTAAAGGTTTCAGATGCAAAGGAAGCATGATATGCTTCATATTATGGACACACGAGTAGTATCTGAGAAGCTACATGTCCTGAACCGAGGCACCGGACAGCCTGTCTCTTTAAGATGCAAAACTTCTCGTTCCCATGTGAAACCAACTTGGGAGCAAAGGCATCCACTTCAACTCAACCACGATGCAATCATCCTGCCATTCAACACATAACCTACTGGCCTGTAAATAGGTAATCACCAAGGTTTTGCTATGTTGCCAAAAATGACTAAAACGTCAAATGTTGCAAAAGGCTTGTCATGCATGCAGGCTTCGATGGGGACACCATGCATGATGAACTACAGCTAACAATACCATGGGAATGACTTCTTACACTCAACAGGTCGCCTACAGTAAGGCATAGTCCAACGCTGCTAACCATTATGTGTCATCTAATTATCATAACAAACATCCACAATATTACCCTTTTAATATTCATATATCGAAGTCAACGTGATGTTGTTAAGATAACACACACACACACACACACACACACACACACACACACACAAGGACAGCACGTACCACCATACATGTTAATTAGCATAATAACCCTGCACTAAACATATTGTGCATCATGTGTTCAGGTCTATCAAATGTTTAGCATCGCCTAATTACTTTGCCCGTAGTTCTCCCTCCATTTTGGTTGTTTATGGTATTGACAAGCAACTTCTTCACTTCGATATAGCCTATAGTTGTCTATCAAAAGTAACTCAAAGTTGCATATCATCTCAGATTTTGTGAGAGAGACATGTTCACTGCCTGTAATCAGTATGAACACATGACATGATATATGGTTAATAAAAATCACAATGAATGCACATATGCAATTTCGTGTTTAATGCACTTTCGGAAATGCAAAACACGGTTCAAACGATAATACGATGTTTACAGTGGTTTCTGGTGTACATGTGAGGAAAATTGTAAACTGAATCACCACAGAATGCATTTTAAACATTTTTTTATTTATTATTTCTAAGTGCGCGTGTGTTCCCGTCGGATGTCCTCGCAGCACTGTTGTTATTATATTCAGGAAAAACTTAAACTAACCAAAATGATAGAAGTTTTCACAACTTTTCTCAACTCTACTGTTTCCCATGCTTGTTGACAATTCGTAACATGCAACATGACATGATAAACACAAATGACACTATTTATTTAAATTTTCTTAATATTTATGTCTTCCTTTGGTTTCCTCTGAGGTCCCAAACTGGGTGCTGATTAACACAAACTTTCCCTAGCTCACCCCTCTCTCATAATTTGAATAACCCCGATATTTTAATTCAACAACTCATTTACAATTTATTACATTTACGCCAAACTCACCCCAGGTGACTTAACATCCTTTCCACGTAGTTTTTCTTGACTTTCAACTATTTTCTGAATTTTTAATAATTTTTTTCTCATATTTTTTGCTAGACGCGGCGGGCCTGAAAATTGTTTGCTTTACCCTCTTTCCAGCAGCCATTGTGTATGCGCTGCGATGCAACCAAACATACCTCTAAGCCACGCCCACTCAGCGTCCCGCCCTCTTCTTGTTTTTGATTTGTGTAATGTCCTGTCACTTTAATTTTTCAATGTCATTGGATAGTCCCTTTTAATAATGCTAAATGTTTGCACTCGCTAGTGATACTGTCAATCGCATTGACTTCGATTTAGTTTTATTTATAACAATAATGTGTGCGAAGGATGTCATTACAGTCCTGTCCGATAGGCTTATAGAAGTGTCAGTTCACTGAACAGGCAGCAGGCGTCGTCTCTCCTCATGTCCCGTTGGTCAGCTTTCCTGTCAATCATCCGTAGACGTGTGGCTGATCTTCGTGTGCGATGTTGTTAAATGACGTTCATCTGACATGAGGGAGTCATAGCCATTTGCAACATTCAAGGTAGCTAGATCTTTTAGTGATTAACTCCAAGGATTCAGAAGTAAGTGTGCCTCCCGATGAACTGCAGTCATGAGAAGGGCGTTTTGACTCTAAGCATGACCTTTTCAAACACTCGGATGCTGTTTTGTGAAGAGTAAAACAGCCTGTGCGCGTTAAAATATAGTTACCAAACGATTCAAAACAAGCAAAGTGTTCAGCGTGTATCAGAGTGGAGAAACTGTCAAGGTAAGCCCCCTGCACTGCACGCTCGCGCCGTTAGCTAATCCATTCAATGAATGAATGAAGGTCATTAACATGTCATTGATTAATTCAACAATTAGCTACTTATACTCAACAACTATAACCAAAGCATTTGTGGGAAATTGTATATGCAAGTTAATTTTACGTTTTTATGTTCGAGCTGTTAAAAGTGTAATGTTGGTCCTAGCTATTTCCTCCTGTATGACCCTTGGCTTTAGGCTACAGCTGTTGAATAACAGCTCAAAAGATCTTTGTTAACATTAGATTAGATTCAACTTGATTGTCATCGCAGAGTACAAGTACAATACAACGAAAATGCAGTTTAGCATCCATCCATGATATGAGGGCATGATAAATAGAACAAGAATAGGTAACTATGTAATATACAGTATGTGCAGAATGATGTACTACTGTAAACATCAGTATAAACGTATATACAGACACTTTAGAGGTATATGAGCTATGTACAGTGAGGTAGTTTATGTACAGTATCTTATGTGCAGACGTATAAAAGAAGCTAGGCTATATCAGGAGAATGTACAATATACAGTAAGTTAGTAGGTAGGTAGTAATGTAAACATCAGTAGTGCAAAGGTTATAGAGTGATCACATTAACCAGGGATGAGCAGGGATGAGCAGCCATTGTCAAAGCCAAAGTATTGTCATTGTCATCATAATATTGGCATTTTCATTGTCATATCCATATTATCCCAAGCTGGGGGGGGGGGGGGGTAGTGAGAGTAGGTCAAGTGTGTGTGTGTGTGTGTGGGGGGGGGGATTGTTCAGCGGGGTGTGGAGGGGGGGATTGTTTCTCAGAGTGATACTTCTGTGGAGCCTGCTGGTATGGGACCGGAGGATCCTGTACTTCCTGAGTCTCTTTTAAGGTAGGGGGTCAAATTGGTGGTCGGGGTGGGAGGTGACCTTGCACATACTCTGCAAGTCGCTTATTTTACACAGGGCCTCAGTATGGATAACAAATGAACAAGTTCTGCTTATTATGGAATGCACAGAGTACTCAGTTCCTTGTAATTTCACTAAAATTGGCAAGGCTGTGTGAGGATGGAACAGTAAGAGACAGTAATGACACCAAAGGTGGTCCATCTTACCAGGAGCCAAATCAATATGCCCAAATACTTCTTCAAAATTCCTGATGGCTAGACAAATTAAAACACTTTTAGAATGTGCAACCCTATTGCCTTAAATGAATGAATGAATGAATGAATGAATGAATGAATGAATGAATGGTCTTTATTGTCATTGCTACAGTACAGGTACCAAACAACGACATTTAGGAGGGGTGGCTCCCCTGGTGTTAGGAAAGAAAAAAAGAAAAAACACTTTAAAAAAAAAACACAAGAAGGGAAGGAGCTGGTTTACATAAATAAAGGCTATGTACACTATACTATACTGTACAGATAGACGACTAGGGTTGTCATCATGCACATAGTGTTATTGCACATTTATTTAAAGTGTCGCAGTTTGCAGGAGAAACAACTTTTGTTTAGGCCTATACTTTTCTATTTACAAGCGTTATTTTTGGGTTCACATTTTTTTTAAACATACCCTTCCCCTATTTTAGGGCTCCAAAAATATTGGGGGAAAATAATATAATCCAGTCCAATAATATAATCCAGTCCCTAACCCTAACCCTAGTCCAAATAAACTACACATGTTTAGTATTTGGTTGACAATCCATTGCATGCACAATGCAACAATCCTTTGCAACTGCCTGAAGTCTGCGACCCATTGACGCCACCAGATGCTTGGTCTGGTGATGCTTTGCCATGCCTGTACTGCAGCCGTCTTCAGTTGTTTGTTTTGAGGTCTTTTTGCCTAAAATGTTAAAATTAGGAAATGAAATGCATGGTCAAATGGATTTAAATCTGAAGATAAAAGATTGACTTTATGCTCTATGGCCCTGAAAAACTCCCTAGTTGCTATGTTAGTGTGTTTGGGGTCATTGTCTTACTATACAATGAAGTGCCATCCAATGAATTTTATTTTGGCATTTCGTGAGTTTAGAATGATAAGGTTCTATCTCCGTTTAGAATGATAAGGTTCTATCTCCGTTTAGAATGATAAGGTTCTATCTCCGTTTAGAATGATAAGGTTCTATCTCCGTTTATGATAGTTCAGAGATATCGAGCGTCAAAGTTTTTATATTCCATTAAGTTTTGTGAGATGGAACCTTTGTATTTTATGAATTACTAACTAAAAAATGTCAACATTTTAAAGATAACACCACACAGGCATTAATAAACACCTAATGGATCAGATTATGTAAAAAACTCAATTTTGACAAAAATGGAGATAGAACCTTATAATTCTAACGTCACGATTTGCTTGTACTCAAACAGACAAGATATTCCTGTACACATTATGTTGCTGCTACAATTAAGACAAGTTAGCTAGTTCTTGTGGCAGCTATACATGCCCAAACCACAACACCCCCTTCTACCATGTTTCACTGATGAGGTGGTATGCTGTACATGAATGAATGAATGAATGGTCTTTATTGTCATTGCTATAGTACAGGTACCAAACAACGAAATTTGGGAGGGGGGGCTCCCCTGGTGCTACATCTTGAGCAGATCCTTCTTTCTACAAAACTTGCAATCACATGATAGCTAATATTTGTCTTATCTGTCCAGACCTCTGCAGGCCTTTTAGGTGCTTTTTTAGCAAACTATAACCTACCTGCCAATCCTTTTGATAACTAGTGATTTGCCTTGTAAAGCCTCTGTATTTCAGCTGGTGACGTATTATGCGGATGGTCATCTGACACATTCATGCTTACCTCCTGGAGTTTTTGATCTGTGGGACAGTTGTTTTGGGTTTTTACTTAATCATGGTGAGGATTTTTCAATCATCCATCAATCATCTTTTTTGGCCTACCAGCCTGTTTGCGATTGTTGAGCTCACCAGCACGTTCTTTCTTTTGTAGAAAACTGTTGATTTTGGTCTACAGTTTTGGCTATGTTACAGATTTTCTTTCATATTTCAGCCTCATAATGGGTTCCTTGACTTTGATTGACATCTCTTTGGTTATGTTGACAGACACCAACAGAAAACTTCAAAGACAAATGCAAAGCCTAGAATCTATACTAGACATTGACAGCTCAGTGCACAGATTACATGACAGAACACACCAGACTAATCAAAAATTACCTGTCACAATGACAATGATTCTACCCAAAATTGGCCTTTTTCATTTTTGTGGGATTCATATAATATTCAATAGAATTAAAACCCCAAATCTGATTTGGGCCAAAGTCCTACCCTGAGATTGATCAAGACATAAGGAATCCAAAACAATCCTCAGTCACCCATGAACTCTCCAATCCCCTCCTTTAGAAGATTGTATCAGTCAGTATGGAATATCACTTCTCTTGGTCTGACAAGTAGTATGAAGCTGCTGCTTGTAGTTTTTTCTCTTCATACTGTGACCAGAAATACACACAATCTGGTACTCTGGAGGTTGCGCTGTCCAAAGGGTTTGAAGTTGTGTGTCTAATGTCCCATTATACAGTGTAATTGTACCAGATTATGTCCACTAGGTGGTGCTGTCCTATTAGATGAATAACGTTTTAAAATGTTTTCATGTTCTCAGTGTTAATTCACAACTTGAGATGATTATGATTTATACATACACACATACATACAGTGAAAAGTTAGGACATTTTATTTATGTCACTCTTCAAAACACCATCTGAAAAAAAGAATAAGAAAGCAAACAATGTAGGTAGGGATAGGAATTGATACCGATTCGATTCTTTATCGATTCATCTGTGGGGAAAAAAGGAGGCCTACACAGATTTCACTCTGACTTCAATTTGGCTATGTGACATAACATTCTAGTAGTTGGTTGGATTATTCAGCCCATCTACATTCCATCCTGTGACTGATATTATTTAGCGATGTTGTGTGTATTGTTTGTGACATTGTTTGTTGTGTAATCAGATACAAACACAACAGGTTCGGAACATAAAAAATAAACCAGTGTGGGCCCGTAGATGCCACCGACTAGTCAAGGTGAACTGAACTTGTCTCTGTTTAAATGGAGCAGAGATATTAAACCCCTTTAGTATTCGTTTGAACAAGAAAAGAAAAGGAAACTATCCTGCCTGATTTTATTTTTTTACATATTGTTCTGCATGGATATGTGTATTAAGAGACAGAGAAGAAGATGGACATTTTTACTGCTATTTTTTATGATATCAAAAAAATCCCTCCACGCCTGCGCCCCCCAGTACCTCACTGACCTTCCCTGTCAACACACCCCTTCCCGGAACCTGCGGTCCCTAGGCATGGGCCTACTCTCCACCCCTCGCACCAACCTATGGACCTTCGGGGGCAGAGCTTTCAGTGTGGCACCTCCCACCCTCTGTAACTCTCTCCCCACAGTGATCCGCAATGCCCCTACCCAGGACACTTTCAAATCAGGACTCAAAATCCACCTGTTCTTCAAGGCCTTTGGCCCCTAGTCTAGTTGTCACTCTCGTTGTCTTTGTTTCTTTGCTTTGTTTTTCCGTTCTGTCTGTCTGACTGTCTGTCTATGAATTCTGTTAAGCTTCCTTGGGTTTGAGAAAGGCGCTATATAAATCTAAGCTATTATTATTATTATTATTATGACACTATTGCAGGCCTTGAACTTTATCTGGATGGGTTTGATGCTTCATACCGACTAGATAGAGACTGTGCAACTAGTGGGAAAAAAATACATGGAGGCGGAGTTGGTGCATATATCAACAAAGCTTGAGTTGGACAGCTGTCAGAGAGACTCATTGCTCTGCAGATGTGGAGTTACTGTCATTCAGACCTAAATATCTACCGTGTAAGTTTGGACAGCTCATTTTGACAGCTCATTTTGCCCCGTGTCTATGTTCTAAAACTGTTGTATCTAAAACTGTCAAGCAAACGGATGATGCTGTTGCCACACTGGATGACACTGTAGAGGCAGTAACTGACTATATATTTAGGTGAGGAAGACAGTGTTCCACCAAAGAAGGTGAAGGTGTTCTCAAATAACAAGCCCTGGATAGCAAAGGAGCTCAAAACAACACTAAATAGGAAGAGAGACCCTTCCAATATGGAGAGAGCAGTCATAACAAATCCAGGTCAAGCTGAATAGACAAATGAAGGATGTAAAAACAGCATACAAAGAGAAAGTTGAAAACCTGTTTCAAGGGATGTCAGATGAAAGATACTTAGAAGGAATAAAGACCCTCTCAGCTATAGCAACCACGCAGAATGACTCTGGAGTCTAAGGAACATTGTAGTCTGTTTGTTGATACTTTTAACATCTTTTAAAACAGATTTGATCAACATGATTTTAAAGCAGAAAAGAATTAAATAACATAAGAAGTGTAGGCATTAACTGTGGAGAGCAGTAGTATTGTGCTACAGGTGGAGGATGTTGATGGCTTGCTAAAAGTGGTGAAACTGAATAAAGGCGAAGGCGTTGGTCCAGACAACAAGAGCAATCATGAACTGCAATCCTGTCACAATCAACTGTCTCAAGTCTTCTGTGATTTTATTATCACTCACTCAAGGAGCACACAGTTCCAGCTCTATGGAAGTCATCTATCATCTCCTCTGTGCCAAAGAAGACCAACTCAGCAGGTGTCAATGACGTGTTTTGAGCACCTGGTGCTTCCCCAGATCCAGCAGAGTGTGCAGAGCATAGCTGACCCACTACAGTTCGCCTACCAACAGAACAGAGGAGTCGATGATGCTCTACTGTCGATGCTTCACCTTGCCCAGTCACATCGAGAAACACCAAAATCATACACCAGACTGGTGTTTGTAGATTTATCGCAGTGTGTTCAACACACATCCAACTGCATGTGATGGCCCGGAAACTGCTGATCATGGACCTCAACCCTCAAATCATCCATTATGGGCCCTTCCTGACAGACAGGCCTCAGTAGGTTCGATACAAAGGCAATGTAGTACCACCAAGACCATCTCTCCACTGGCGCACTACAAGGCTTGGTGGTCTCGGCTTTGTTGTTCACACCACAGATGACTGTCGGGGAGCAACTGTCCCCCGTTACAGTCATCAAGTAATGTGTTTGTGGACACCTCCAATGCTGAGGACAAGCTCCAGTTTGTTAAGCATTTCCAACAATGGTGTAATGCACATTTCCTGGACCTGAATGTGGAGAAGGCGAAGGAAGTGGCGCCAAGAAAGATTCGAGAAGTATAAATATCTGGGTACCATCATAGACAATAAACTGGCCTTTGGAGCCAATTGTCAACGTGTGTGTGCAAGTGTCAGTCAAGGTTGTTCCTCCACAAGGGAGGAACGAAGGAAATTGGATGTTAACCAGTAGGTACTGCAAGCGTTTTACACCTGCTTCGTCGCATACATACTGACCTTCTGTCTAACAGCTTGGTTTGGCTGTCTAACAACATCAATAAAGTTGGAGAGGGTGACACTACAGGGGATCAGGATCATTGGAAAACCACGAAGGACCCGAAACATCAGTATGAGTAGTGGACAATGGCTCTTCTCTCAACTCCTTTGACCCACCTGTTTGAAGCCTTGCCATCAGGACGTGGACTGAGGTCCCTTCCTTTTAAAATTATTTTTAAAATGTAAACGATACCACGGCAACCAAAAAAACAAGCAAAGAAAAATAATTTCCTATTAAATAGGAATAAATTCTTATTTTCATCCTTAGCTATCAGACCTATTCGTTGACCTGTCGTGACTTGAACTCCTTTGAGGTTGGGATGCTTATCGGATAGATGCTTGGCTAAATGTAACGTCTTTCCTTCCTTTGACTGCATGGCCTTCTAACATATTTTACAAATATGCTTTGTGATTTCGTCCGACTCACCGTCAACATTCGCTCTAAAAGCAAAGCAATGACAGATCTCACTTCTGGCATCCTTTTTATCAACAAGCTGGGGACGGCCAGCATCAACATTTGCGGCTTCCATCCTTCTCTTTCCTCCTTTTCAATGCTGCATGTGCAATTGTTTAGCGTTGTCTTTCCACACACGCCCACTATGCATGCAGAGCGCACTGCCCCCCACCCCTGTGAGCATATAGACAAATTACTCTTATAAGACAATATTACACACAACTGAAAGTAAATACTGGGTCAGGCATTTATGATCAAAACAAAATTGTCTTAGAAAAGAACCTTTTTAAAAGCAAGGTATCATGATACTTTTTGACTTGAAACATGTCTGTCATTTCATTGCTGGCAACTACTAAAACCGATGATCCCTTCCTGGAAAAAGAAAGTATTTCTATTTCTTATTGGGTGCGCAGTGATGATTTAAAAAAAAATGCACAGAGTAGATTGTATTGGCAGCAAAGTTGTCGCTTCTAGGTTGTAACAGATCATCTAATGTAGCTACCAAGCTAGGCAGTGGAGTAATTTCAGCTAAACATTTTGAATCTAAGTTTCCCTGTAACCCCGCCCCTGCATGACTCATTGAGTAGTCCTTAATGTTTTTCCCTTTACATTTTTTGTTTCCTATTAATTTTCTTTTGGGAGAGACTAAGAACTGTAGTTCAAGAAATGTACTGTATATTTTGTATCAACTTAACTCAAAGGTATGTTATGGATTCTTTTCAGAAACAGATGCAAATGGATAAAACAAAACTCAAACTCCGGAATCAAGATATTAATCCATGCATTGAAGTAAGCTTTTTATTTATTTATTTTATTTATTATTATAGGCCAAATTATGAGATGTGATAAGATACTGTCTTTACTCGCTTTATTTAATGTCTACGATTTTTCCAAATTAATTGTCATTGATATAATACTGATTTGTCATTGCTCTTTTCCAGGAAAGTGATGGCTCTCAGAAATGTTTGGATGCCAATAACTATAACAAGAACATGTGTTCTGCATATTTTCTGAGATACAAAAACTGCAGAAAGTACTGGGTGAGTATTTGTGTAACTGAGTTGTCTGCCTAAGGTGGGATTAAAATAAAACGACATAAGCCGTGTCCGAAAGAGCATGCTGCTATTATTTAGTAGTATTTAGAGCCTATGCTCAGTAAAATGTATGCAGTGCAGTTAAGTGGGGGAAATAAGTATTCAACCCATCAACAGTTTTTTAATTCAATATATTTCCGTTGCAGGTATTCACATGAAATTTAGACCAGACATCGGTATTAACTCAATAAAAGTACTCAGATTAAAACTGTAACATTCCAATCCATAAAAAAGCTATGTGCAATAAAGTGGAATGACACAGGAAAAAAGTATTGAAAAAGAAAACACACAAAACCAGCTTATGCCACTAATGAGTTCTCCTACATGTGTTAATTAGAATCAGCTGGGTTAATGCATGTTGGTGGGTAAGTACTTCCGCTCTTTGAAAAAGGGTTTTCCACCTCTGAATGCAAGTAAACAAAGCATTTGTCACAATGTTTTCCTGAAAGAAACATCTAATGATGGGTAGAGGCAAAGAGTTCTCCTAAGACCTTCGCAACAAGATTGTTGAGCAGCACAGTAATCCACTGGTTACCGATGGGTTTCTCAACTCCTAAATGTTCCTATAAGCACCATTGGGGGCATTATCCCAAAGTGGAAGGAACATCACTCGACCATCGACTGGCCACTCACCGGAGCTCCTCGCAAGATTTCTGATCGGTTAGTCAGAAGAGTAGCCCAAGAGCCAAGGTCCACTCGAGCAGAGCTCCTTTGGAGAAGCCCCCCCCCCCAAAAAAATCTAAACTCCGTCAGGTGTGCTGGTATGTCGTCTGCTAGTCCACCTCCATCAGGTGTGCACATGTCCTCTGTTGGTCCAACCCTTTCGGTTTTCACAGACTCTCCACACCACCTCCACTCTCTCCCAGCTCTCTTACTAAGGATTGAAGCAAACACACAACGTAAATGCCTTCAGTAATTGAATAATTAGCGTCAGCCGACACCCAATTATCTCACCACTCACACTCCACCACAGTCCTGTAGCTCTCTCTACAGGCCAAACATGGCATACTCCCCACACAACTCTTCAGGGATATCACAACTTCTGTGATGCTTCTGTGAACATTCTGTACATTTCAACTTCAATTAAATCTGCTTAACAGAACTGCTGTTATCTGGAGCGGGAAGGATGGTAAGCAGGTAAACTTAATTGGAAAAGAAGAGAACGCACACCGCAGAAAACTTGGGCGAGGTGCTGGCAACGGAACAAAATACTATTAAAAGGAGTAGAAGCACACTCTAGTTCCAGATGCAAAAAAGTGTAGATTTAATATGACAACGGTTTCGGCCTTTGTCAAGTCTTAGGCCTTGTCCACACCAATACGTTTTTTTGATAAACGTGGATTTTTATATTCGTTTTGGGGGGTTCGTCCACACGCAAACAAGTTTTTGCCCCCTGAAAACGAACATTTTTAAAAACTCCGGCCAGCGTGAAGATTTTTAAAAACGCCGTATATTCGCAGTATATTTTTGACGTGTGGACGAGTTTTTTTGTATTCGTCACGTCATCATGCTCGTAGATTTCTATGATCATGCGCACTGCAGCTGTTTGCTGTTCCCTCCAACGTCATATTCTGGCACCAGTAACTACTTTGTTTACAACAGGCAACGGTGGTCGAGGCTACACAAGCGAGGAAAATGGATGTGTACAAAGTGCTTCTAGTTCTTTCACTGTTAACTGGACTTTTAACCTGTTTACAGATAAATGCACAGTTAATGATCGAGAACATTGAGAGACAGAGGCGTCTGATTGGCCAGCGGGGCTATGGGGTTAAAATGATATCGCCGACTACTGGTGTGGAATGCTCAATGACAGCGTTTACATTGCGTTCATGTGTATGCATTGGGTCAGTGTTTAGAATGATTAGGCAAAAATTGTGAAAAGATATCCGCACGGTTTAATAAAAACAAAAAAAACAACAGCTCCATTACTTTGATGCTGTATCAGTGATCCTCCCTTGTGCTTATCAGTGTTTATCGTGTTATAAACAAGCAGTATTTACTCAATTCAGCTGTGATTAAGCGGCATGAGTTGACATCAGATCAGCTACAGTATGGAACAGATGCATCTTGCTGTTGAACTTTAGGTTAACTTAGTTAGTGTTGGAAGTTTTTTCTGAAACACGTCTCCTCTACCTCAAGATATTGTCACCTTTTCTCCCACCACTCATCACATCACTGCTAGGTAGTGGACCTGTTGAGTTAACACTGGTGACGGTTCTTCTTCTTTGTTCTTCTTTCAGCATAACGTCATGGTGCAGAGGAGACAGGACGGCCTGAAGCCTGACATGCCCACCGCTGAGGAGCGTCGGGAGATCCTCGCTGCCATTGGGGGCAAGCCGTACTGAGGCATTAGCAGCACCATACAGAAATGTAATAGGGAGCGGTCATGCATGGACAATGTTCTTGGGCAGACTCTTATTTACAATGATTTTGAGAGACATGTTCCTTATTACTATTCAACTGACCGTGCCCCAAAGAGGTGCCTCTGGGCCTGGCCTTGAAGCAGTAAGTGACAAGACACACTATGGCCTGTACTGACAGTGATGTACTGGATGAAAATGTACATTTCCACTGTCTGAGGTGCAAGAACCACAGCAAGATGGCCTTTGGGGAATCAAGTGTGTTCGTACTCAAGTAAAGGAAATTGGTAACACATTTTTTTTTGCATTGTTTATGATTGTACTTACTCAGTATGTACTATCAATGTGTGTAATGTGTGTGGTAACAAGGGATAATGTCTGGTGACTCCCTGGTACTAAATGGTGCATAGTGGGGTATGGCAATACATCTCATTGGGTAATTACAGTTATACAGAGAATATACAGTATGTGACACATTCTAATGCTTTGGTCATCGGCAACCAATCAAAAATGTTCTGACTTTTCTTTTGAAACACAGAACTATGTTTCAACGTTGTTGAGAATCACAACACAAACTTGCTAGTCAAGCCAAAATACTGCAGCACAATGGATTAGGTGAGTAATCCCTACTGGTACCTAGTTAATTAACTATAACACTACTTTACATTGTTAGCAGGCTCACAAAACAAGCTGTGTTAGTTGACTAGCAATGTGTCATTGTTTTTCAACAACGCAGAAATGTATTCACATAAAAAAAAAAAAATCAGATCATGACATCGGATCCGGATATGAGGACCAAAGCATTAGAACGTGTCACATATGATTGAGTGCTATAGGGAATGCTGAGTATTTCGGCAAACTGTTAAATAATATTTTATTTGAACCCTAATGAATATAAAAACAATTAAATAATGTTAAATTGGAGTAATGTTCTGAGTGTTTCCAGTGAACAGAGTACAGTCTATAAGGTAGTAACTATACAATAAAACACATTTGAAAACATGAAACTATCTGCCTTTTGTGCTCTACTAAACAATCTGGGATTTGAGCTGTAATTAATTTGTGTTTTCCATAAAGTCTAATGCAAAAAACACCGTAATGCACCGTGTTTTGTTTACAGTGCACACATATGTCCATGTCGGCATGGGTTCGAATCCTGGCATGGGTTTCCTGTCTGTCTTCACTATATCTGCCCAACAAAATTAAAAATATGAGTGAGACTGCCCCACTCAGAAAACCAGAAAGAGGTACATTGGACATAATCAGAGTACAGTATTTACATGACTCATAGTTTAATATTGCCTTATTGGGAGTAAGGTATGTATGCATGTAAACATAGACACTGAGGCCAATGGATGTCACAGTAATTTCAAACAACAGGGACAAGAAAAACAGCCACTTGAGAGAAACTCATTGCATTGTTTTGATTTTGAACAGTGGCACCTGGAGGAAAAAGAGATTTGTGGTTCTGAGTGGTACCATCACGTTTGGTCAGAACGTTTAACCCTGATATGACAGTATAAGTAGCTATGTGGGCCACTTGAAAGCAATACTGAATTGGAACAGATGGCATGCTTTTTCATCCTTGTCGGTCAATAGGTTAAATTCTAGTATAACTAGAAAAAGTTCCAGAAGAAACTATGTGGGCTTGCAAAGTTTTATTTTGTAGTGGAAAAGGTTTAAAGATGTGTGATAGCTAGATTTGCTGGGTAGTTGAAAGTGAGATCTTATTATGGTAGCGATTAAGTTGTAGATGGTTTGGTTAGTTGGATGGATAGAATGTTAGATAGATAGATGACTGGATGGATGAATGGATAGATGAGAGGGGAGGTAATGTGGCTTGTAGTGTGTTAGTAGACACACACACACACATCGTCATATTTGGACAAGTAACTTGAGCTCTCGGACAAGTAAAAGAGGTTCACTTGTCTGAAGGAGCTTAATGTCAAGCCCTGCACTGGTTACTAGAAATAGAACAGGAATTTGACTTTGAAAGACTTAAATGTTTTCTCTCTTTTTTTAAATCCCCCCAAAGGAGCAAGCCTGTGGCTGCCACGGCAACAACAAACTCATTTGAGGAAGTGATCTTCTTCGCCATTTCCAGTGTTGCCAATCTTTACCTTCTACTAGAAGAATGTCCACAATGCGTTAGAATGATAAGGTTCTGTCTCCATTTTTGTCAAAATTGAGTTTTCTACATAATCTGACCCATTAGGTGTTTATTAATGCCTGTGTGGTGTTATTTTTAAAATGTTGACATTTGTCAGCTAGTAATTCATAAAATACAAAGGTTCCATCTCACAAAACATAATGGAATGTAAAAACTTTGATGCTCAATATCTCTGAACTGCCCTAAACGGAGATAGAACCTAATAATTCTAAGCTCACGAATGGTCAGGAATAACTCCTAAAAGAATCCCTCATCAGTGTGTGTGTGTCAGCTTCCTGTGGTTGGTGGCAGCATCGGTGCCAGTGAGACATACTAACTTAATCATTTCATAGCCAGACTGGTGACACGGTCAAGTAACAACTGCTGTAGAGAGGTAAACAATGTAAACAAGTTTATTGGCCTGACCGTAGACCCCCCTAAAAAAGCAAGCCAGGAAAAAAAACTTCCCTGAGCACAGCGGCAAGAGAAAAACTCCCTGGTAGGAAGAAACCTTGAGAGGAACCAGGCTTAGTGGGGGGCGTGCCCATCCTCCTCGGACTGGTCGAGTGAAACTGTACTTTTAGTCCGGGAGCCATGGGGATGAACCTTGTTTTTGTCGGGTAAAGTTTTTCTCTCTGCTGTTTCTTGTTGCTTGGGGGTTCCTCTTCAAAACACAGGAGGGTGCCCTGTGATATCCCTTGAGCACTGTCAGCCATTAACCCCTTCATGCCCGACATGCCAAAATCCCTGATCAAGGTTCATCAAAAAAGCAGGCTTTGGCTCCCAGACTATTTTCCAGTTGGCCAAATGTCTTTTTGACTCCTCTGGAGGTAGACTGGAGGTCTTCATTAAGGCCTCTGGATTGGTTGGGTTGGTTGGTTGGGGGGGGCGGGGTTCTTTGATGAGGGGCGGGGTTACTGTGATGGCAGAGAACACTTATATTAGTGTGTACAGCAATTTGGAATAGCTAGTATCCAACACTTTAGGGATAGAGATCACTTTGGATCCCCGACATCTATAAGCTATTTGCACGACTATGTGAGTATGTATGCTATCGTCTCTGTACCTCTCTTTCATAGAAGAGACTATGTGAGTATGTATGCTATCGTCTCTGTACCTCTCTTTCATAGAAGAGTACATAGCCAGTCTGCTCTCTCTTCTGACAGACAGACGCGCCGGTTGTCTCCACGACCTTCATGTCGCTATAGGAGAGCCAGCGGTCCGTCAGGTCCCCAGGGTCACCGTCAGTGTAGACCCCATCACTGACGTAGTGTCCTATAGAATCCCCAGAACACACAGTCAGGATGAGACACACACACATTCATGTACTCAGAGCTCACACAGAGGTGGTCATGACAACAATACGCTCCACATGTCCACACACACGTCACAAACTGCAGAATGGAAACACACCAGAGACACTCGTCATGTTGGGAGGCAGACGTCAGTGTTGTGACTGCTAGCAGAAGGGAGTCAGCGTGGTCGCTAATTAAAGGTAAATACTAATAAATGACTAAAGACAGCTTACCTGCAAGCTTTCAAAAACCTAGAGCCAAATGGGTTTGCTAGCAATCGTAACTGTGAAGTCTGTCTCCAAAAATGAGGAGAATCTCCAGTTATGTTTAGACTTTGTGTGTGTGTTCATCTCACCTGAGGTCGCAGAAGTGCCTAAGTGGCTCAACATTGAGACCATTGAGTACCTAGACTCAGGCTGGGGACAAGATCAATCCAAGCAGTTACACACACACAAACACAGAAACGCAAACACAATTCACAAAAAAAAGTTGACAACTATAGCTTGCTGACTGTCTCTCATCCATCCATCCATTTTTAAATAAAACAACATTTGCTTTCTCTCTCTTTTGCACTCCTTCTCACCATCTGGCTGCTGCCCTCTCTCCCTGCCTCTTTCTCCACTGTGCTCAGAGTGACTGAAGCAAGAAAGGACAGGACACACACACATATATGGACCCTGTTCTATATCAAGTCTCCAGCTCCGACTGTATACTCTATAACCTGGTTTCACAGTTCTGTCCATATCTATTGTCTCTTGGTTCATTCTATCCTAAACTATAATAATAATAATAATAATAACTTTATTTGTATAGCACTTTACATCAAAGTGCTTTACAATAGGTAAGCAGCAATTTAAAACAATTTAAAACAACTATTTCAATTTAAAACACACAATTTCGAAGCACAAATACAATAGGTAAAAACAACAATTTTAAACAATTTAAAAACAACTATTAAAAAAAAAAAAAAAAAAAACGCAGCACAAATATAATAGGTAAAAACAACCAATCTTTAACAATTTAAAAACAACTATTTCAATTTAAAAACACACATAATTACAACAGCACAAATACACAGCCTATGACATGTAGACAACAGAAAACAGGTGGGTCTTTAACTTATTTTTGAACACTTTCACTGATTCTGCCTGTCTGATATCCAGTGGAAGACGGTTCCAGAGAGTTGGTGCACGGAAGGAGAACGCACGCTCACCGATTGTCTAATGGTGTATAGGAGGTGGTGAGAGGAAGACAATGTACCTTTGGCAAGTGGGGGTGTCTGTGGCCCCCGGGCCTGGGTGGCAGGAGGGAGGGCCTGTGGTCCCTGGGTGGGGGGGAGGCCTGCAGTGTCTCCATGGGGGCCGGAGGTCACTATCAGCTCCCTGGAGAGACAGACACGGTCCTCCACCTTGGCCATGGTGAACTGTGGAGTCAGCCTGAACCTTTTCAGGTGGAGGACAAGCGTCCTGCAAACAGCATCAGGGATTATTAACCACTCTATAGTTAGAGCATTTGTTTGGAAAAAAATGGTATCTTAATACATTTGGCAATTTGGCTGCCACTTTTATCCAAAGCGACTGACAGTACAGTGAGTGAATACGATTGTAGTACACATGATGTGTTCCCTGTGGGAAGCACCAGGCTCCACCAGAGCCACACAGGAGGTGAGTCTCATGTAACTGTAAGTGCAGTGCAGACTTATCCAAAGGCCCACAGGCAGCATAGGGGTCACTCACCGAGGCGAGGTCAAGAATGACCACTTCAGGCCAGCCTCGTTACCCCCGCAGTCCTCACACCTGCACTCCAAGTCTGTCTCCTACAGGAGAAGGGAAGTGGAGAATAACACACTTGCCACATCTCATATGTATGACGTTAGAAAATATGAAGACTTGATTATTCAGCTATGGCACTGACCATCTGGTAGAGCTTCAAGCTGTCCTGCACTGAGCCTCCAGGTACCAGATCCAAGGAGAGCTGGGAGAAGTATTCCTGTTTAGAGGACTTCTTACCACAGCTGTGAAAAATAGGAGAAACACACACACACACACACACGCATGCATCATAAAGTCACAAATATACGATTTAGACAGTGTACAGCTGGAAATGCAGTTCTGTGTTTGTTGTGTATGAATATTGCTATTCCTGTGTGTGTGTGTGTGTGTGTGTGTGTGTGTGTGTGTGTGTGTGTGTGTGTGTGTGTGCTTGTGCGTATGTGTGTCACCTGCGGCAGGTTCTGGTGCTTTCCATCTGGAATCTCAGGTGAGTTTCCACGGGGCAGGAATAGGTCTCGCCCCCAGCCAATGCCAGTGCCTGCAGTCCTGGGGCCAGAGCTGAGACCTGCGACACACACGAGCTGACGAACTCGTGGGCGTCCTAGAAACACAGAGAAACACAAACACATACTGTAGCATTAGCAAACAAGACAGAAAGTTCACCAACAATTGGACAACTGTAGAGGATAGGTATATGGTAGCCCTCTGTAGAGGATAGGTATATGGTGCTCTCTCACCTGCTGACCACTCCCCAGGAACTCAGGTGCGTCGTAGGACACTGAACGCTTCAGTGCCTTGAGCAGGGTCATCTTGCGGCTCTTGTTGTTACAATCTCTGGCCACTCGGAGGTCCACTAAGAACCTGCAAAACCAAGTTTTTAGGTAGTAGGAATTATTAATTATTAATTAGCATGTATTGTTTACTGACCAAATTGAGTTACAGCTATTGTTTATGTGGGTGTGGGTGTGTGTGTGTGTGTGTGTGTGTGTGTGTGTGTGTGTGTGTGTGTGTGTACCTGAGGATGTTGGGGGCGGGGTCCAGACGCCACACTCTGTGCTGTCTGCAGATGTCCTGAAAGAAGCTGGTCAGGCTGAACAGACACTGCAGGGTGGCGTTCATGTAGCAAGTCTGCGACAGGTTTGGTAACCTAGGAAACAACGTGTGAGGAGGGAGACAAAGCTCATGAGTTGAGAAAACACATATACTTTGTCTGACCACATACTTTCACTCTGGTGTGTATTATTTAGTTATTATTTTGTATTACATAGTTGATAATAATAATGATAATAATAATACATTAGACTTATATAGCGCTTTTCTAGACACTCAAAGACGCTTTACAAACTGAAAAGATCGAGTAGTAATAATAAAAGAAACCAAAAAGAAATAAAATAAAGTATAGGTGCCTAATTAAGGTAGTGCTGGGGACACATGGGGAGGGGAGGGGAGGGGGAGAGGGTTAACTGGTGATGGCGAGCTTGAATAGGTGGGTTTTGAGGGCCTGTTTAAATGTTGGGAGGGTGTTGGCCTGTCTGATGTGGTTGGGGAGGGCGTTCCAGAGGGACGGGGCTGCGGCTGAAAAGGCCCCATCACCCCAGGTCCAGAGCTTGGTCCTCGTGGTCTTGAGGGTGATTTGGTCGTCAGACCTGAGGCAACAGGAGGGGGTGTGGAGGGGGACGAGGTCGGCAAGGTAAGAGGGGGCCAGATTGTTGATGGCTTTGTAAGGGGTGAGTAGGATTTTGAATTGGATCCTGTATTTGACTGGGAGCCAGTGTAGGTTTTGGAGGACAGGGGTGATGTGGTCATGGCGGCGAGTGGAGGTGAGCAGGCGGGCAGCAGAGTTCTGGACGTATTGGAATTTGTTTAGGATGTTATTAGGCAAACCGTAGAGGATGCTGTGTTCTCCACAGTGTCCGACACACTACTTACCCTAAGCCGACGAGCTGATTGTAGGTGAGACTCCGGGAAGGGGCAAGGGGTCTGTGTCCCTCCTCTGTCTTGCCTCCTGGCACCTTGATGCTGGCCCAGTCCAGCTGAGGCACACTGGTCACCAGCTGGTGCCCAGGGCCCATTGTGGTCCTAAGTTAGGATAGGAGTTTAAAAAAGGATTCACTTAGTGGTGAATTAGGGGAAGAGGAGGACGTGTACTGACAGTTTAAGCATTGTACCTTTTAATCACTCCTGGCACCTTGACGCTGGCCCAGTCCAGCTGAGGCACACTGGTCACCAGCCGGTGCCCAGGGCCCATTGTGGTCCTAAGTTAGGATGGGAGTTTAAAAAAGGATTCACTTAGTGGTGAATTAGGGGAAGAGGAGGACGTGTACTGACAGTTTTAAGCATTGTACCTTTTAATCATCATGGTATGTTATATGTTTAAATAATAGTTCAAGTTAAAAATTAAGTTAAAAGATAACCCTAAGTCCTCAGAAGATGGGGCGTGAAAAAAATCAACAGAAACAAACAACAGTGAAACAAAACAGCTCCACACTCACGTGTCCAGGGAACAGGAGGCCCAGACGTCCCTGGAGAGAGAAGAACCTGGAGGGGAACCAAGAGGAGAGAGACTGGACCACAGATACACCCCATGTATACAACACATGATGACATTGCCTTGTTGTATAGAGAATACTACTACACAGCCTGGCTGGCATTTAAGCAATATGCAACAACACTAATAGTCTATATATACAAGGAGTGTGAGAGAATGCCAAAACAAAAGACAGGAAGAGAGAAAAGGAAGGGAGATGTGCATACCTCTCATGTGGTGGACCTTGGTGAGGGCCACAGCCTCAACCATCGGGGCAGGGGTGGCCTCTCCTACCAGAGCAACGGTAAGCACTTCCTGCTGCTCAGGGGTCCCCTCTTCCACCACAGCAGTGGTGAGCTTCTCAGGGGTGACCTCTTCCACCACAGCAGTGGTGAGCTTCTCAGGGGTGACCTCTTCCACCACAGCAGTGGTGAGCTTCTCAGGGGTGACCTCTTCCACCAGAGCTGTGGTGAGCTTCTCAGGGGTGACCTCTTCCACCAGAGCTGTGGTGAGCTTCTCAGGGGTGACCTCTTCCACCACAGCAGTGGTGAGCTTCTCAGGGGTGACCTCTTCCACCACAGCAGTGGTGAGCTCCTCAGGGGTGACCTCTTCCACCACAGCAGTGGTGAGCTTCTCAGGGGTGACCTCTTCCACCACAGCAGTGGTGAGCTTCTCAGGGGTGACCTCTTCCACCACAGCAGTGGTGAGCTTCTCAGGGGTGACCTCTTCCACCACAGCAGTGGTGAGCTTCTCAGGGGTGACCTCTTCCACCACAGCAGTGGTGAGCTTCTCAGGGGTGACCTCTTCCACCACAGCAGTGGTGAGCTTCTCAGGGGTGACCTCTTCCACCACAGCAGTGGTGAGCTTCTCAGGGGTGACCTCTTCCACCACAGCAGTGGTGAGCTTCTCAGGGGTGACCTCTTCCACCACAGCAGTGGTGAGCTTCTCAGGGGTGACCTCTTCCACCACAGCAGTGGTGAGCTGCTCAGGGGTCCCCTCTTTCACTGTGGTGAGTGTGCTAGGGGGAAATAGTGAGATCATTTAATTCCAGCAAACAAGTGTGTGACAGTGGAGAGTGTACTGCAGTACTGCAACGTTATACATTATCACACAAGCTTCAAATAGTTCCATATAGCTTCCTGGTTAAACTTCATGATTTACACAATATTGGACTAACAACTGGTTGCTCCATTGTCCTCCTGGAGGGTTGGATAGTGGTAAAAACAGACTACAGAGAAAATGGCCAACCACACTACAGACAAAATGGCCGTCCAGACTACAGACAAAATGGCCGACCAGACTACAGACAAAATGGCCGACCAGACTACTGACAAAATGCCCCCCATCCTTCCAGCATCTCCCCTCCTCAGTCCTCCTGGAGGGTTGGATAGTGGTAAAAACAACCTGCTCCATTGGTAAAATGGAAAAGGAACTATTTGGCATTGGCCAATAGAAAATGGACTCCTTCATTGGCGCCCCTCTTCCTTATAGAACCCCCAATGTACTGTGTTTCCTTACATTTCTTTCCCTCTCTTTATATTGGAGTCTTGAGACCATATACAGTATAGTCATATATTATAGCCAGATATAGCCAGATATAAGCCAATACAACATTACAATCAGCTTGGATAGCATTAGAGTTAGCATGATAACTGGGGCTGTTTTACTGGTCTGAACAATAAACATACTCTACTTGACATGGTACTCCATACTAAATGAAAGGCTGTGTATGTGTGCTCTGTGTGCTCTATGCTCATTGCTGAATCATTGCTGACAAAGTATTTCTTACCTCTTTGGTTCCACAGCTACATCCACAGCGTTTAGTGAGTGAACTCGCCGGCTCTGTTTTTCAGGAACAAATTTAGATGGTTGAACAATGTAAAGTAAGATAATTACAGTGATAATTTAGGACCTCTTGATAGAGGCTGTAGCCTGTTCCCATATTGTACAGATGCTTCACTACTCTTCCTATTTTGGCCCCATGCACAAACAAATGGATCACTTTGACTGGAAAAGGAAAGTTAAAGACTTGCTTTAACAGAATAACTTATTTGGAGGACATTACCTCGCAATAAGACTGAGGCTAGTTGAGTACAATTATATTGTTTACTCCCTTTCAGTGAAACATAACCATACATTTTAGAATAGGTTTATATAATAATAATAATAATAATAATAATAATAATAATAATAATAATAACTTTATTTGTATAGGGTTTTTTCCTGCAAACGTTGCAGCTCAAAGTGCTTTAATCATTAGGCCTATATAATCTTAATTTAATTATTTTGTCATTTAAATGCAATATAAATTAATATCCATACAATATGCTCTATAACATTACCTTCCGGCGGAAACATCTGGGGAAACATCTACTCCAATTACAACAAGGCATCTTTCCTTAGCTAGCTGACAGCATAACCTGACAGCACGACACTTTGTGTAGTTATGAACTAGATACTGAGACATACCGGGACATATTACATAGAATGCCCAATGACATAGAATGCCCCATTATGACAGATATTAAAGGCCTAGTACAGCTGGAACCATGGAAACCTTCAGCTGTATGAAAAGAATGTGCCCCATATGACATCACTGATAGCCTGTCACACATCGGTTTGGGCATTTGGATTGTGTGGTAAAATAAACAAGTATGTTTCAGTCCAGGCAGAGTTAAACCGATGGTTTTCATCGTCAATTGTACGTGTCAGGGTGCAGAAAGTGGAAGACATGTTTGGAGTTGATATCGGACTTCTAGCTAGCCTACCACTAATATAACGTTGCTAGACACACTTTAACAAACAATGCCCTGATTGGGTTGACTGTTGCTAGGGTTAGGGTCGTCCAAATCAGTTAAGAAATAAGGAAGTTATGCCAATATTAGTTCAGTAAAAAGAGCATGGTTTTGTCCCCTGTTTTCAATGTAAATGGCCTAAAAACTGTGATCTTAGGTCAGACACCACCCCAGAATACGATTTTTTTTTCTTTACTCCTATCATAATGAAACTTAACATAGTGAAAGCAAACATTTATAGAACATGTTTTTGTATTACAAGTTTTAATTACCATTAAATATGCAAATGAGGTAAATACTCCTTAAGTATGCGCTAATGTGCCTTGGAGAATGTCGGCGATTGGCAATGGCGACTTCTCTGAATACATCAACAAAACCCTATCACCATTTCGACAAATAAAACTGCATTTTATTAACAATCAATGCCAGAAATATAATCATTGTATTTTAAACTTGCTTAACGTAGTCTTAATTTTAAAGAATAGAGCATTAAAAGATCGCTTATGTGACATGAATGACCGGTGAGAATGACTAAATGAGTTTCCTAGTCAAGACAGTCTGACTTCAGACTACTGTGTTGTTCAACCAACAACCTGAGCAGGACGTCGTACTGCTTTGCCATGTTTAGTGACAGTAGCCTAGGTCCCTCGGGAATCAAAAATACTTTCGCATATCCCTAAAATGCATTTATTAGTATTGTTGATGTTCCTCCGGCGATCTGTTGTGTTCCTCTGACCCCATGATGAAGCGCTGCGTGGGGGCGGCTCCAGTCCAGAGGAGAGGGGAGGATCCACAGGAGAGCGGCTACAATGGAACATTATTTGGCACAAACGATTGGATGGAGAAAGAAAACAAATAAAGAAAGAAAGAAAGAAAGAAAAAAAAATCCGAAAAAAATGAAAAAATAGAAAGAAAAATAGCACTTGCTGGAGAAATTAATAAAGAAAAAATATTTCCCTACATTGCTCAAACGAGATATGATAAGTAATTAGAAAGATCAAAACAATGAAGAGGTTAATCATTATGGGTTATAGTGAGTGGCCGGCCCAAGACATAAATGGACTAAGCGGTCGCTTAGGGCCACAACCACTTGAGGGGGCCACACTTTTTTTTATTTTAATGTTTTTTTGGAGGACTGATGTTGGATGGTGGTGAAAGGATGGACAGCTATAGTTTCTACAGTAGCCTGTTGTTTTGTTGTTAATATAGTTAACCATTTTGTAGTGTTCACTTTATTTATTCTGAATATTTTGCACTCATATTGATTATTCATTGATATTTATTTGACTAAATATTTTAGTTTTTCATTGGTTATTATTCATTTGTCATTGTCTTTAGTTATATACCTTGTTATGTGCAAGTTTGTTACTTTTATAGTTGAGAATGTTGACTTTTATTGTTATTTAACTTCTCTCTCTAACTTCTTTAATGGCTATAAGTGGCTATAGAAAGTCAACACACCCCTTCACTTTTTCCACATTTTGTTGTGTTATAGACTCAATTTAAAATATATAAAATGTTTTTTTAAAAAGGGCATCAATCCACACACAATACCCCATAATGCTGTGACACAATATACTGAAATCACCCGTCAATCCACATAAAAAATCTTGCTTAGGGCTACAAAAGTCCTAGGGCCGGCCCTGAGTGAAGCAGTAGTGACTGGTGAGAGGAAGAAAGGATGTTAAAAGGTTAAAAGGTAGTTGAAAGGTTAGATAGATATAAGGTTGGAAAGATTAGATAGATGTTAGAAGGTCATAGATAGATAGATAGATAGATAGATAGATAGATAGATAGATAGATAGATAGATAGATAGATAGATAGATAGATAGATAGATAGATAGGGTGAGCCCGGGGTAGTTCAGTGGAGTGGGTACAGGGTTGATTCGTTGTTGGTTGAGTGGGTGAGAGTGCTAGAGTTGGTTGGTTAAGTGGTTGAGAGTGGTTTCAGTGGAGTAGAACTGGTAGCAAAGAGAGTGCATCGTTGTGTAATGATTATAAGAATGTGTTCTGCAGATCTCCTGTTGTTTGAAAAGTCCATGGCAGTTGCAGTAACAAAGGGGATCACAGAATGTTGGACTAAATCAACATTCCACCATGTTAACTGGATGAGAGGTTTTGGAGTTACAAAAAGCTTAATAGTTAAAACAGTTTTAAACTTAGAGGTCAAAAGGTTTACTAGGTATCAAAACCAAAATTCATAGCAGGAATTAGACTTCTGCACGTTTTACAGTTGGATTGATGTGACTAGCTTAAAAGTTGTAGGAGGAGTAGCAGGTGGAAGAATTTGTATAATAATAATAATAATAATAATAATAATAATGATAATAATAATAATAATAATAATAATAATAATAATAAGTTTAGTAGTTGGACTTGCTGAAGCAAGTAATATTCAGATGTGCTGACCTATAGTTGATGATTACTTTTTTAACTTATTAGTCCCAATTTCCTACCCAATTACAATTTGTTATGAATATTACAAATTCAAATAATAATACATGTTATGGTGTAGTTTATTTTTTCACCAGCAGATGACACAGTTGCATCTGTGTTCCTTTTTCCAAAGCCATCCACACATTAAGCACGTGGCTCTCAACCCAGTCCTCCCCCAGCCATTCCACATTCTATGTATTCTGTTCCACTACCATCTCACTTAATCTAACTAACCCAGGCAGAGGTTAGGAACCAACTCCTTCAATTAAATAATCCCTAGCACACAGCATGTGGGTGCCACATCGTACCTAACCCCACCGCACACAGATTGAAGTGCTGCTATTCATGAGTGAGATAAACAAGACATTTTGTTTATCTGGAACTATGGCTTTATTATACAATTGGACTGACTAAATGCTCAGTGGAATGAAAACGGTGCTACTCATTTTAGGGGCTGGTTCTCATTTTAATTTTACAGAAGCAAGTGTCATAAGAAGCCCTTCATTAAAATCGACATATTTATTTATATACCCTAGAAGTAATACAATGACTATGTGCTTTGTTGCTATGCTATGTTTGTGCCTGTGATTGCCTGTCGATGATACACTGAGTATGTCGATTACTATCAACAGATTAAGACAGAAGAAGATACAGTACAGATACAAAAGATAAATCATTTACATATCATTTCACTCTGTGGTGCCGCAGACTCACTGTTGTCAGGGACACTCTTAAGCCCTGAAAATCTGCCGACAAGCTAGAGTTTCATCAATAGAACATACATGTATTCATAAAGATACAAATGATTCAGTGATATCATAAAGTATTCATAATGTTACCAATGAGTCAGTCATATCGTTATTGTATTCATAAAGTTACAAATGATTCAGTCATATCATTAATCCTTCACAGTTTATAAGTGCACCTGGATCTACAGGAATTGTGTGAGGCAATCATGTCGTCATGGACCAGAATCTCAAAGGAATGTTTCCAACATATTGTGGAATCAATGGTATACAGTGCAGTACAGTAAGTAATGGGACAGTGAAGTGCATTGTTCTTCCTTTAGCTTTGTACTCCAAAACTTTGAATTTGAAATCAAACAATTGTATATGATTGAATTATTCAGCATAGCTTCTTCTAAAATTGTAGTTGAGTCCCACAAGGTAGTAAACGGCAGTGCTTCATGCAATATCTGAATCGAGGGAGTCAGCACTTATTTGATGCTTCAGTCTGCCTTCCCGTGGCCTTTGAATGCGTCCATGAAATTGAATGCCCCCAGGTAGTCTCCCAAGAGTAGGCCCAGCTTAGTGGGTAAAATGCTGTGAGGAGAACAAACATGATACAAACAGGGAGTTAATCATTGAGCCTCACGGCAGCTGTAAATAAATAACCAAATATTTTTCCTTCAATATAGAAAACAAATCAATATGGTGTGGCACCATACATTCCAACTTGCCCCTTATTTCAAACCACACAAACAATTTGTATACCTTGCCGGTACCTCCCATATTATGAGACAGATTTAGGATAAGCACACTCACAGGAAAGCGTAAAATCTGACGCTGATTTTCTGTTTTAATTGTTACATCCCTGTTCCAGTGGTTCCTTATCAATGAGTAGCCTAACTTTGAGACCAGCTCAATGGAAAATAGTTAGTCGTTGATAAGGCATTTCCTTTATCCCTTCTCTCAAGTTTGATATGTTCAAGGTTAAATGTTTAATGTTGGTATGCACATACTGTCAGCCTCATATCTTGTGTATTTACACTTTGCTCATAATTCCTGAAGTAAGCCATGAATGCTTATTAATAATAAGACACTGCCCTGTGGCTTGAGGTGGTCCAGTGGTCTAGAACTGTAGCCTACAGTGCACACACACATACAGTATGCCCATGTTGGTATGGGTTCAAATGTGGCACATCCCCGGGTGTGCCCTCTCCTCCTGTCTTTATCCCCTTTCACACATACGTAGTTCCCTGTAAATTACATGGAATCCCAACCCGGGATCACCAGTTATTTTCGCCGTTCACACATGAGCTAAATGTTGCGCCTTTTCACACATGGCAATGGCATTCCCGGGTTTGCACAAGCTACTTGAATCATGCATTCGACTGGATGCAGAACTGGAACGTAGTAGACATGAATTCGAACGAGACAGGCGCATGAGACTGCCATCTACCACATCTGCCATATATCACACCTCCACTATGATTGGAAATGAAGTAGTATCCAGTTGTGGAATTATATTAAGTAGTAGCGATATTCAGGGTCTGGGGCAGTTCTAATAAGATTATGTCTGATTGGTTCTCAGCTCTTGATTTAAACAGATTTACTATTTAATTCTACAAAGACATGGGACTTCATTCTGAAATCATGGGAACATTATTATTATTGCACTCGGATGGATGTAAAGACCCCTTTTGAGTAACTTGTTGAATAATGTTATTAATTATTTCGGAGTACCACAACAAATGGTGTGATTATTCAGACTTTGAGGCAAGAACATCTGAAAATTGTGGAAGGGGTTTTCAAAGCCCTATTTATATCATTGCTATGTTTGTCTATATGTGCATGTAAATGTTGTGTTGTAAACCTGCCTAACCCCCTGTACTTCATGCTGAAGCCTCTCAACTCTTCGTTACCCTGCCGCCTCACCCAGGCAGCTGTCAGGTCAAGTGTCCTCTATCGTGGTTCTGCATTAGTCACTCAAAGCTTTGGAGACGTCTCTAGTGTTTAGATGAGTGCCTAAACAAACAACATGTTCCACTCCACTTATAATCTCTTGCTCTCACTCCACTTATAATCTCTGTTCTGTAGATACGCTCTAATGGCTCCAGTGTTTATAGCCCTCACCATTTGACACAAAGAAGCTAATCTGCATTAGTTCCAGACCATTCTGCGGACTATGTTCATGCAGTACCTTTTTTTCTACTGCTAACCCTGTGCACAGGTGTCTCATTCAGAGAGTGAGTCTACCTACCACAGGTTTTGCTGTACCTAAGAGCTGATCTGCCCATGGGGAATTTGAAAGGGTATTTTCTATGCTGCTGTATCAATACTGTAATGCTGGTGCAATTGCTTTGAGCCCCTAGATCTTGATCTAGTATTTCAAGAACACATTGCACATCCTCAGGAAACCAGCCACCAACATCACCCGACAAGCCCTAAAGTCCACTGTTCACCTGCCACGTTTCCTGATATCAAGATTTTATTAATGAATAACTGATAACAGGTATGATGCTCCCTTGGAAAATAACTTGTGACACCTTGTTGCCCTCTATTTGGACAATAGTCTACAGGAAGTAGGAGGCACCTGAAGAGAATAACCAATCAATGAGTTTAGGCCCTGTGACAAACCAGACCTTGTATGAAAATGTATTTAACTCTATGTATAAACTCTGGTTTGTTTAACACTTTTTTGTTTACTACATAGGGTAATTTCAAATGTGTTCTTTCATAGTTTTGATGTCTTCAGTATTAATCTACAATGTAGAAAATAATAATCTAAATAAAGAAAAAACATTGAATGAGAAGGTGTGTCCAAATGTTTGACTGGTACTATATATATACAGTATATATACTGTATATATATATATATATATATATATATATATATATATATAAATGTTTTGTGAATCTGCTGTACCGAAAATGTCCCAAACCGATTTTTTTGTGTACCGTTACACCCCTACTAGCAACCCGTGCTCCTACCCTGCCAATCTGCACTCTGCACTTGTTAGAAATGATTCTACTGATTAAGTATGAGTGAGTTGGATTGGTGATCAGAAGGATCATCACCACTGCCCTGGAGTAAGGCACTTTAGCCCTAAATTACTCCAGGGAGACTGTCCCTGTAAATCTCTAATTATAAGTCGCATTGGATAAAAGTGCCGGCTAAATGTAATACAGTTTAATTCCATTACGTTTCATATCTATTCTCCTATTCGTGCAAATCGGTGCAGACTTTTGCTTTAGTGACTGTTGCTACCTTTCTCAAGTTTACTTACTTCTTCATGGCTAGGACGAGGTACAGACTCCGAGGCATATACAGATACACCTGGTCAGTGACGATGGCACGAATGATCTTCTTGGCCACATAGTCAGGTTCCAGGATGGGCATGAGACGGGGCCATCTGTAGGGAACCAACCAGGACAAACCACAAACAGAAAGAGTGGGTGAAATCCAATTAGTTAATTATTAACATATTCAATAGGCTGCTTGAATGCTTATGTGTGGATCTTGTGGAAACAGTCGTGCTTGTGAGTAGGAACAGAACTTTTACCATTATCTTACTATTTAAGCGATGTGGGAATCATTATCAATCATATCTGTTGGAGTCAGATATAATAATGCCAACTTGTGTTAGTTGGTCATGTGACTTAAGTTGTTTATTCTTTTCAAATTCATAGTATTTAGTATTTGTGCACATATTGGTTTCACGATTCAGAAATTACACCTTTTATGCATAGCCCCCCTGTTTCAGGGTACCAAAAATGATGGGACAGATTTATCAAATGTCCAAATGACATGCAATTGCTGAGGTCACCAGTGCTTTTTATTTGATGTTCCAAACTTGATTTAGGCAAGCCTATGGGTTTGGCTATGTTTCTGTTTTGTTCAGATCTTTCAGCCTAATAAAGGCTTCCTTGACTTTCATTGAGGCGTTGGTCTTCATTTTTAAAATGTTTTAGCAATCAATCAATCAAACTTTATTTATATAGCGCCATTTCATTTCGTGCAAACATGCAATACAAGGTGCTTAACAGTGATATGAAAAGATGACGTATATATGAGTACAATTAAATACAGCCTTGTACTGTGGGAACTTGGGAACCATCTAAGGTGCAGATCTTTTGAATCCATGGCCTCCGACTTGTGAGCTTTAAGGGCTCTGCACACAGCGTGCGATTTCTGTTGCGCATCAACGTTCCATTTTGAAGTTTGAATGGAAGTCTATGAGAACATCGCATTTACCCACACACGGCCCCGATTTTAATCGCACGGCGAACATTCGATTCCATTCATTTTGAATGGGACAAAGCACACGGCGTGCGAGTTTTGTCGCACTGCTTTGTCCCATTCAAAATGAATGGAATCGAATGTTCGCCGTGCGATGAAAATCGGGGCCGTGTGTGGGTAAATGCGATGTTCTCATAGACTTCCATTCAAACTTCAAAATGGAACGTTGATGCGCAACAGAAATCGCACGCTGTGTGCAGAGCCCTTTAGAGAGAGGGGGGTGGCTCCTAGCAACCTACTTAATGCAAGCCATTCAAACTGTTTGGATACAGATGTGGAATTTAAAACTAACACAGTAAAACAGCTTTTCACAAAAAATTGCACAAAAATTGCAACACCACCCCCTCTTCCTAACAGATCTAAAGATATTGTAGCCAACAAAGGTTATATTATAATTTAGTACAGATTTGTTTAGTCATGTCTCTGTTCAAATAAAAACATCTGGGTTTGCCTCACAGATCCAAATGTTAATGAAGTCAATTGTGCCGCGTTCTGGTGGGGTTGCGAACACGCAAACGGCAAAGCCTTCAAATCTCTTGTCAAAGTATTTCTGATCAAAAAGTCTTTTTTTTGTTTTGCTAACATGCAAGTTGAAGCTTTGAAGTACCCATTCGTTATTTTTAACAGTTTTACGCAGTTTTTTTTGCTTTGTCCGACGCGCTTGGGGGGTGGGCTGAAATAACATGTATGCTTTCATTTGGGTGTGATTGGCTGTTGAGCTCGCTCAAGGAGGAGGGATACAAAGGGCGCGTGTTTCAATGTTTTGTTGAAACTGTTCTGTGAGTGAGAATGTATGAGTGTGTACATCGATGAACACTGCTTAGCTCAATGAATTGTTCCAGAAACCATGCCCCTTACACTTAAATGCAACAGTGTGAGCCCATGCTGTGATTTGAGATCAGATGGAGTCTCTAAGGCTGGTAACTTCCCACTTGTTTCTATGCTGACTTTGATTGGAATCATTACAAGGTTGTTTAAAGCCACACCATTTGGTCTGTATCTCGAATAAGGGATCAGATTATGGGTAACTGCAGTACAATGATGATGGATTACGCGGCCATAGCACACTCCATAGGCAAACAAAGCCTCGAATCAATACTAGACATTCCCAGCAATCTTATGCTGCACAAATTATGTGACGGAACACACCTGATTTACCAGAAACATTTGTCAAGCCAATTTTCCAATTATATTGTACTTTTGGGTACTATGCATAGAAAGATATTTCAGTTTTATAACTTTAAGTTACATTTCTGAATGGTGAAACCAATAGGCCTATATTCACAAACATCAAAGAAATGCTGATAATCTCTACTTTAACCTCACAGTAAATTGTTTTATTTGAAATCCAAATCCGCTTTTTGGGCTAAAATATAAATTTACACCAGATTGCCCCTTTAATGAGAAAGATAAGCACTGAATAAAGACAGCAAATTAAATGTCTATCATGAGATGCTAACGTGATCAAAGCATCTCTCTAAAATCCTATTAACATGACTAGATCCTATTAACATTGGCAAAAAGTCTTTAGAGGGGTTGTTGTTGATTACGTTTTAGAGAACCATATCATCACTAGCTTTAGAGTGGTTGTAGTTTATTATGTTAGCTGTACTGCACAGAATGGTTTTGAAACAAAATCATGCATTTTTTGTTGGTCAGCAAACCGTTGTTGTTGTTGTTTCTGTAAAGCTACTTTCACATTATACAACATTAATATATTGATTGGATATATCATTATGAACTTCTCTTTGTATAATGTGAACGGCTACCCGACCGTAATAAATTGTGTAGTGTGTAGGCAGCTTAAGAGAAATGTTGCTAGCTAGCAAAAATACTTATAGCCACATTATATTATATAGCTGGGATCACTGTGTCGCTCCGTTTTATCACAACATTCTAAAACTGGGCAGCTTTGTCATCTTGGCTGTTGGATCTGAGCCAGGCTTACAGGCTATTACATTGCCTGACTTTGCCTAGCTTGCCCCTGGTTTGTCATTGTGAAAGGACTGAAAGGTGATGATCTGGACATGCTTAATCATAGCTTGATATTTTTTGTACTTTGATGTTTACATTTGTTTATTACGTTGTTATCAAGCCTAAGACTGTGAAGTGTGACAATAATGATGTCCTTTTAAAAAACGTTAAGTAAATATAGAATACTATGTGCCTTAAGAAGACAACCTCCTCTCTGTGGTGTAGACATGTTTCCTGTTATGCTGTCTGGGCATAAGTGAGACAAACAGGAAGTGAAACCTGGAGGGGGACAAGTGGCTGATGTGACCATGACCATGTGACCACCTATTCACCTAGATGAACATCTGACTATTATATATAGAGATATTTGAGGAATTGTAATGCATGGAATGGAGCCTGTGTTCGATACCATTCCTCATTCCATTCCATGCATTACAATGAGGCCATTTCTACCTCAACCAGCCTCAATGCAGTCAACCTGCATATTATTAATGTGGAGTGGTGTAGTTTTGTCTGGCTGGAACTCACTAGAGTTGACCTTTAACCTGCCTACCACTAGAGTTGACCTTTAACAAACCTACCACTAGAGTTGACCTTTAACCTGCCTACCACTAGAGTTGACCTTTAACCTGCCTACCACTAGAGTTGACCTTTAACAAAACTACCACTAGAGTTGGTCTTTAACAGCATGCTTAGTTGTGCTTCTACTGAAGCAGGAGCATATCCCAGTATGTGAGAACATGCACTCACTCAATGGGTTCATCATCTCTTCGATAATGATTTGCATAACACACCCTTCATCCACTGAAAATAAATGACCGTTTAGCAGCTTATTGTAGCAGAGCAGGAAACCCACTTGGTGCTGGCCCCGTCAAACATCCCTGTGTTGATGAAGAACGGACACACAATGGTGGTCTTCACTCCATCTCTTCCAGTTGCCAGCATCTCCAATGCCACAGACTCAGCAAAGCCCACAGCTGCAAACTTACTGGCACAGTAATCTGAGCACAGAGAGAGAGTGAAGGAATACAAATGCAGTGATCTGAGTACTCACATATTCACAACAATGAATACAGTCATTTGTGCAGACATTTACAACTGATATCCACATGGTCTAATTTTGAAAAGGTTGTGCACGGTATTGCCTGAAACTCATGGCTGTCATACAATTACATGCTTTGTCAGAAAGGCATGATGCAATTGATGGAATCCTGGCCATAGTAAACCAGAACACACGAATGTCAAGTAGGATTGGAATTTCATTTCACAGTGGAGGGATAGTAGTTGATAGTAGTAACCTGCCAAGCCGTTGACTCCAATCAGTCCTGCAGAACTGGCGATGCTCACCAGGTGACCATGGTTACTGGCGATCATTGCCGGGAGAAATGCCTTGTATGTCTGAGGAAAATCAGATCATGGCTGAATATAGTAACAAAACAATTGCTGGTAATAGAGTATAGCTATTATACCTATATATAGAGTACAGCTAAACATAGTTAATCAGTAAGTATAATTATAGGAAAGGATTATATGTGATTTTGTTTTAAAGAGATACTAAAATCAGCTCTCATGAGCCAAAAACGGGACCCCTAATACAATGGGGGAGGGTTTTTTCCAAGAGATTACCTGATTGGACAGAGAGGGGCACAACTCCCCACTACCATGAGCAAAAGCTTATTTTGCTGGCCTTAAACTATGCCTAACCATAACCTGTGTCATCTAATAAGATCAGAAATGTATTAACATTATATCATGAACCATACAACCGACACTTAAGCCTACATTTTATGTAAACATTTAGTGATAACAATCCTGTAGCACCTCTTTAAGTAATAAAAATAGAGAAATGTTCCACTTAAAAACTCGCACTAATTTAACTAAAGTACTCACTTAAAAAGTGAGAAATATTATTATGTTATTTCTATAACAAGCATAAACTTTGATTATTCTAACTGAGAATACTTGATAGTTAAAATAATGTATCTATCCTCACCGTATGAGCACATGCACATGCAGCAGTGGAAATGGACGAGTTGTTGTTATTCTCAGTTTGAATAATATATGTTTAAGATTGTAATAGTGGAAATAACAAAGTGTTTTCATATCAACAGTGTATAGCCCACAAAGACATGAGATGGCTGTAGAATTTCTTGTGGTGATGTTTTCAAGTGGTAATCATACTGAGAGCAGTGTAAATGATAGCCACTAAGCCCAGCCAAGAATGCTCAAGGATGAAAATATGACAGAATAAAGTGGCTGGATGAGCTTAAAAAGCTACATGTTAGTGGACAATTAAACAGCTTCAGTACTTGAAGGGTTATGTGCAATATATATATATATATATATATATATATATATAAATATATATATACCAAATGATGCCATGTCCAGGTGGAAACTGCTGCCAATGTCACTCAATGTTTGCTGCTGTCCTGTTGTTTACTTTGCCTGCTGTATGTTGTATGTATCGTCTCTGTTGCACTTGAAGCATGAAAGTACCATGCCCAAGACAAGTTTCCCCTCGGGGACACTCTTACTCACCCAGAAGTGGGCCATGGAGTTGACCTCCACAGACTTCTCGATCAGGCTGTCCGGAGCATCCATGAACTTCCTCCCTGTCACAATCCCTGCATTGTTTATGAGGATGGTTACATCCCCCACTTCCCTTTTCACCTGTTAAGAGAACAAACAACCTTCTTCAAACACTAACAGTACTGTACTGCCTGGGACCGTCATTTTTCAGATGGAACCAAACATTAAAGTTACAGCAAAAAGGTATTTATATATTTTTTAAAAAGGGTGCCATTGTTGGTATGTCATCTTTTATGCTTTTTCAATTCTCGGGTGATTCTCATGAATTTAGAAAGTGACTTCAATGTCTGCTACAGGAAACGTGTTAAAATGGGAAATGTATACTTAACTTTTCTTTTGACTCTGTACTCCAACAATGTTTTACATTCTCATCTTTAAAAGAGCACACGTGTTTGTGTATTTAATTCAATTGGGCCCTTTCCTATCTCCATGTTTTGTGACACCCTCCATTACATAATTGTATTCTGTTATAAATTAGGATAACCAAAAGATAAAGTCCTCTAAGTTGAGGTATAGAGCTCAGTGACGTAAATATGGAAAGTTACTCTAAACCACATTTGCATGGTTCCCGGAAGGAACCTTATCTTTTACAGGAAGTCAAATGATCACTGTTAATATCACTGTATTAATCTTCAGAAATGCAGGGTGTTATTCAAACTGTAGTGTGAAAGACACATAAAACATGCCTACAGAAGTGTGCTGTGGGACAGTATTGGGACACTGGTGGTAGGCATACCTTGTCAGCGACTCTGTACACCTCAGTCTTGCTGCTGCAGTCACATATGTATGAGTAGACCCTGGAAGAGCCCCTTTCTTTCACCATGCGCTCGGTCTCCTGGTTTCCATCCTGACTGATGTCCCAAAGCACCAACGTGACCCCCCCCATGGAGGCCAACTCGAGGGCCATTAGCCGGCCAATACCGCTCCCCGCCCCTGTGATCAGGACGGTTTCTCCTGTGATGCTCTTCTTCCGTGAAGGGATGAACAGCTTTACTAACGCCTCCAGGTTATAGTACACAGACAGGACCAGCACTTGCAGCGTCTCCAGGACGAAGTTCATCTTGAAGATTCAGTGGACCTAAACAGAGTTGTGGTTTTAAGTCAAGTCAAGTCAAGTCAAGTCAACTTTATTTGTATAGCACTTTACGTACAGCAATGCTGAGCCAAAGTGCTTCACAGTAAAAATAGATAAAATGCAGGAAACAAGCAAGCACAATGCACACAACACAATGCAACACAAAACATGGCAAAATCAAAAGAGAAGACAAAAAGGACCAAAACAATAAGACAATAAGAGCCAGGGACCTACAACAAAAACCACAAAATAATAAAAGCCAGGGACCAATAGCTAGGTGGCTAGGGATAACAGGTGTGTTTTAAGGAGAGATTTAACAATCTCCAGGGTCTGAGCGGCCCGTACGTGGAGGGGGATGTTTTTAAGTTGATTGAGGGAATAATGACACTTTCTCTATAGGCAACTTGAAGCTGTAAAAGCTCACACAAAGAAACCACTTAGCATGTCCACGCCTTAATTCAAATCTATATTATATTACTGATCGATTGTTTGCTCTTATGACTTAAAAGCACTTTCATTGATTTCTGCATGCAGGCCGACCAACGATAGGCTACGTAAAGTCAAGTTGGAGCCAATGAGTCTGTGGTTGAGTCTGTTTTGCTCATGGACCGATGGATTTTAAGCTGTAGCCTGCAACCCATATGAAAAAGGTTTATACACATCTTGTAATAATCTTATAATAGTACTACTACTAGTTGTAGTTAGAGCTATGAAGAGATCATTTTCAGTAGCTGTTTGCGGTATGTTGGCGTACTTTGAGGTTAACGTTTGGGTAAAATAATGCTCAGTAGCCTCGTCTACAGACTAGATTGGTTAGGACTGACAGGTCAGCTGTATGTTACATGCAAACATATTAGGCCTACATTATAAGATAATACACTGGACAATCAGAACTATTGCATGCTAAATGAAATAGGCCCATGTATCAGTAAATATTTTCCATATGGGGTTTACAAAGTTTCATATGACAACAAACATAAACAATAGCAGTTACTGCTTTAGGTCAGTCAGAAAGCTTCATAAGATTAATTCATCATTAGAATTTCAAAAAGAATATAGCCGTCATGATTTTACAAGAGTAGGCTAATCTATTTTAAGCCTGCGCAACATCCACATTTAAAAACGCTCAACTTACCACTTTTTGTTTTCGTAGCCTACAGTCAAAGTTTGAGAAATTGATATTGACCATTAAACGATATTGAGCATTAAACTACAGGCTAATATCGATTACAGTCTTGCACGGGGCTGTAAACGAAGACCCGACCTTTGAGTTACTACGGACAAAGAGCATCCGTGTTTATCTCTAAGCAAAGTTCATTCCTCTATTCCATGAGCTTAACGGTCCACTACGATGCAGAGGGTGCGGTCTGCCCTTAACCATTTAAAACCCGGCATGTCGGTCAAATCGACATGTAGCCTATGTTTTATCCTATTTATGTGTGTTTTAATAGATGGGTAAAACATTCTTCCATATAATCTCAATTATAAACTCTTGGCTCCATCAATACTATTACTAACTTTGATTTAACAGGCACAGCACTTGACGTGTGAGACCCAACCACTCCTTATGCACTATAGGCTATATACATTGAATGGGAAATGCTGTTTTATTTTCTTAAACTGAAAAATTGACTCCTCATAATGTGATGCATTGAAGGATGTGTTCACCTTTTCTGTTGTCAAATGTGATGCACTCCCTGTTCAATCAGTAGCATTACTGTACAAAGTAGAATTGTTGCTTTTCTCTTTCAACATGAGAACTGCGGTAATCAGCTAAGAACGTGCACTGGAGCTTTCTAATTAAATCCATAATAACTAATCTGGAAAATCACAAATCCTGTGTAGATGTTTTTACTAACGCGAAACCCATTTTCCAAAACAAGTTTGACAAGAAAAAAGAGCTTTACATAATATGCGTTAATATTATAATATGCGTTAATATTACTGTCTTTTTCTGTCTACCGTTGCACCATCAGCAAAGTAATTCCTTGAATTTTGCTAAATTAGCTATAGTACTCAGTTTAGACTCAGTTTGGAGGAGTTCATTATTTAGCCTACCCATGCCATGAATAACCTTGCCCATGTCTGACTTGGGTTACATGGTGGGTCCTGTTCCGTTATTAACCAGACTGTATATTGTAACTATAAAGAAGAGACGGGGACATGTATATTCAATGCAAGATGAGTTTACTCTGCAAAACGGAAGTCCCACACTTAACTCCGTACGTGTGCAACTACAACATAGCAGACTCTTATTCCTTATCAGAACACCTCCCCCTTTAAGTAAGAACCCCTCTTAATAAGCAACATTGTATCAACAGATATCAACAACTCAGATCTCTGTAGAGGTAACCTAACCAGTGTTGGGCACGTTACTTTAAAAAAAAGTAATTAGTTATAGTTACTAGTTACTTATCCCCAAAAGTAACTGAGTTAGTAACGGAATTACTTCATTATAAGTAACTAGTTACTAGGGAAAGTGACTATTGCGTTACTTTTTACCACGGTGGAGCGGGCTAAGTTAAGGTCAGTCAGCAATGTGACAAGGAAAAGCTTACCCACTGCCATATTAGAAGATAAATGTGATCTTCACACATTTTTTTTCTGAGCAGGTTTCAGCAGGGAACTTTTCATATTTATTGCACTTCAACAGACCACAACTGGTAGACATATTGTACTTCAAGTATTTTCTTCATTACAAAAGTTGGCACGGTCTGAAGATGTCATGTATGGCGTGTTAGTAGTGTCAGTGTGTTTGAGGTTGTCCCTAGTGGTGTGAGTGTGTGTCAGTGTTACGTGGCTCTGGGGTATCGACAGGTGTCTCTGGTGGTACCTGAAAATGCGGATGACTGATCTCAATATGGAGGGCGGCAGAAAAACTGAGTGGTGGCCCCTTGGCATGGAATCCATGTCCCATTGTTTAATAATGCCAGACTTCTGATTGGTGGCCATCCTATTCAGTTCTCTCTATGGAAAGAGAAAGGTGTCCAAACATTGGGAGACATTTACGGAAACAAGGGTTTACTTACTTTTCAAGAGCTATGCATAACATTTTATTTGCCACTTTCTTCATTTTACTTTTAGTTACAACTGAGAGCTGCTCTGAAGGCTAGTGGAGTCCCTCTGCAAACTCCTCTTACGCCACATCCATTGCACACAGAACACGGATGGCACAAGTGGCCTAGTTTCTAAACTCTACTGTTTTATTTCAAAACACGCTTACAGACTCCTGACATTGGATACTGTTATGTTTGGGGTAAGAAGCACACAACACACAATTGCATAGCGTCAGCGTGTTCTTTACTGAGAATCAACAATAGACAAGAGCAATACATGACAGATATAGACACATCAATTAGGCTACACATCAGTGGAGGCTGGTGACTTCCAGAATTGAGGAGACCAATTTTTTTTCCGCTTGCTCGCTTCACTCGCGATGGAATATTCCCTGTTCTTCTTATCTGTCTTTGTTAAAAATTATTAATTTGTGTTTGGCGGTACTGAAAGGATTGGGACACTCTCAGGATGGTGGATGAAGCAGCTTTTATTGCCTGCACAATGGGTCATCAAATAAACAAAACAATTGGCATGAATCTCTGGTCCGCCTGCAGCAGCTATTGTCCCTTCTGCTCAGGCTCACAACATTCACCACAACATACTACATACAATCAATGACATGTCAAAAGCACTCAAACACTATGTCAATCAGACACACAACATACAATTCAGAACAATACTTCATCCATTTCTAATATTTATCCTGCAGAACAGCACTCATACGCGTGTGGCGGAAAAAGGTACTACACGGAGGCCAGGCCTCCTGTTCCCACCCATTTTCAGTGATTTGGCCAATCACATATTGCCATGAAAAAAATTGCATTACATTGACTTCTATGAGAAACCACTTTCCGACAGGAGGCCTGGCCTCCGTGTAGTACCTTTTCCCGCCACACGCGTGTATGAGTGCTGTTCTGCAGGATAAATATTAGAAATGGATGAAGTATCGTTCTGAATTGTATGTTGTGTGTCTGATAAAAAATATAGTTATTGCTTTTTTAAATCTCTCTCTTCTCTCAAATTATTGGGGAGGCCAGGCCTCCTCCACCTCTATGGAGGAGCCTCCACTGCTACACATACTATGGAGGTACTATGGAGGGCTGACATACATAACAAGGCCTATGGTACTTACATGCATATGGTCTAGGAGTGTTCTCCAGTGGCTAGTTTCTGGGAGATGGTGGCCTCTAACCTCTCTGAGATATTTGAGACTAATGTGCCTTACTCCCCCATTGCACTTATCTTAAATGACCTATCCAATGCGAGGATGCGAGGCTTACTAGCCGGAATTACACCAGCTAAAAAGCTGATGCCACACATTGGAAGCCTCCCCATACACTTTCAAGTAGAATCTGGGTCCTAACATGCCTAGACATAATCTATTTAGAGCTATCAACAGCCCGGATGCACGGGGCGAAACAGTCAATATTGGTGAACTGGAACTCAATTTTGTTGAGCCTCAAAAGTCTGTTCCCACATGTTGCCAGGGTCTCTCTGGCACTGGGGTGGTCAGCAAGGGCTCTCTGTGCTCTGCCCTGTGTTGTGAACATTTGCTACAGTTCTCCACCAGCTGAATGATTTGTGCAGACAGTCCTGGCCATCAGACGGACTGGCAGGCCCTTGCTCTGCACTTGACAATCTCTTGTGTGACCTCTGTGAAGATCTTGGAGGATACCACTTTGTCTCATGCCACTGGGAATCACAATCTTTGGCCTCTGAGCAGCAGCTGTCCAGCCACAGTGAAGTTATCTCTTTCAGGCCAGATCAGCTGATACTTATCAGCATTGCACAGATAGGGTCGGCGTTCTGATTCTCTTGGATTACTTTCACTCTTGCTTCTGTGGCGGGAAGGCTTTGAATGACTGTATCGACAAACACTTTGAGTTTGCATGTGTGCTTCACAGGGACTCTTGATAGTGTGTCTGCTGTTATTAAGCTCTTACCAGGCACATGCACAATGTCGAAAGTGAACTTCAAGAGCCTCAGCCGGAACCTCAGTAGTGGCATTAATGGTTTGTGGTCTGTCTCCAACTTGAACTTCAGTCCCAGGAGATAGGATGACAGATGTTCACACGCCCACGTAGCTGCCAAAGCCTTTTTCTCGATCTGCGCGTAATGTTTTTCTGTCTTGGTCAGACCCCTGGATATGAACACGATTAGCCTCCAATTTCCATCTGTCTGTCGTTGGCTCAAGACGCCCCCAGGGCCAAAGGATGAGGCATCAACTGATACACATGAACACGCGTGATGAACTCAGTTCAGTCTTCAGTTTGTGGAAAGCCTCTTTCTGCAGTGCTTCCCAGCACCATTCATTGTTCTCACTGAGCAGGTCTTTGATCGGGCGGGTGTATGAGGCCAGGTGGGGCAAGAACTTGCCCAGACAGTTGGCCATTCCCATCACTCGCCTCACATCTTCCCCGGTTGGTTCAGCCATCTCCATGATCGCTCTGATTTTGCCTGGAGTAAAAATCCGGTGTCATTCCGTCTTCTGTGACACAGTGACCCAGGAACATGATACTGTCCTTGGCAAACTCACATTTTCCTTCATTCAATGTCAAGCCTTCCTTCAGCCGTTCCAGGACTCAATGCAGATTTTCATCATCATCTTCTCCATACACTAGTATGTCATCAGCATGACACACTTGTCCAGGGCACCCCTCCAGCATCTGCGACATGCGACACTGGAAATGCTCTAGAGCAGACGAGATCCCGCAATTGAATTACATATCGGCCAAATGGGGTAATGAAGGTCATCAGGAGTGAATGAATGAATGAATGGTCTTTATTGTCATTGCTATAGTACAGGTACCAAACAACGAAATTTGGGAGGGGTGGCTCCCCTGGTGCTAGGAAAGAAAAAAACTACAAAAAAAACAAGAAGGGAAAGGAGCTGGTTTACATAAATAAAGGCTATGTACACTATCCACTATACTATACTCTACAGATAAGACGACTAGGGTTGTCATATTGCACATAGTGTTATTGCACATTCATTTAAAGTGTCGCAGTTTGCAGGCTTGAAATGTACACATTTGTGCCTCAGCACTACACCTGATTTTTTCAATCCAGCAGCTGCCATCAATCCGTCCAGACTGTCCAGGGCCCAGAACCTAGGTCTTTGCTGTGTTCAGGGCCTGGATGGCCCTGGGGTAGAAGCTGAGCTTCAGTCTGTTTGTCCTTGCGGCCATGGTCCTATACCGCCTTTTCGAGGGCAGCCGGGCAAAGTGTTCGTACCCAGGGTGGGATGGGTCTCTGGAGATCTTGGAGGCCTTCCTGAGGCAGCGTGTGTTGTACAGCTCTTCCAGAGAGGGGAGGGGGGCGCCGGTGATCTTCTGGGCTGTTCTCACGACTCTCTGTAGCGCATTTCTCTCCACGGTTGTGCAGCTGGAGAACCAGTTGCAGATGCCGTAGGTGAGGATGCTCTCCACTGCGCCGCGGTAGAAGGCCACCAGTATCTCCTGCTTGTTGTGTTCCTTCCTGAGGACTCTCAGGAAGTAGAGCCGCTGTTGTGCCTTCTTGATCTTCTTGAGTGAGCTCTCCTCTGACAGTGGGATTTGCCAGAACCACCTTAGAAATCACCCCCATGTCCTCCATGCGTGTCAGCTCTGCTCGCACCTTGTCACACAATGGCAGGGGTACTTGGCGCGGAGCTGACAGAGCACATGTGATACATTCTAATGCTTTGGTCCTCATGTTGGGATCCGATGTAATGATCAGACTTTTCTTTCTAAAAATGTGAATACATTTCCGCGTTCTTGAAAATCAATGACACATCGCTAGTCAACTAACACAGCTTGTTTTGTGAGCCTGCTAACAATGTAAAGTAGTGTTATAGTTAACTAGGTAGCAGTGGGGATTAGGCCTACTCACCGAATCCATTTTGTTGCAGTATTTTGGCTTGACTAGCGAGTTTGTGTTGTGATTCTCAACAACGTTGAAAAGTAGCATTTTGATTGGTTGCTTTGGTCCATGTGGACCAAATGTGACATGGTTTGATGAAAAGGTCCTCATGTCGGGAATTATGAAACCTGGCAATGAGCCAAACAAGTCTTGTTGTGAAATTCTTTTTGTTTTGTTTTCTGGCTTTGGACGAAAATTTAAGCGATGAAGAACCCACTTGATATCATAACCAACAGTTTTAAATTCACTAAATACCTACACTTTATTAGCAAACTTAATAAATATTTATTTCTTTTTGAGTGGGAGTGTTGCTTTCGCTACTCCCGTCAGACCCACTTCCTCTTAAATAGCCATGTGCGCTTGTCTGTTTGTTGACAAGAAGGACGCTGCCATCAAAAGTTTTGCCGATCAACATACTATTCACGGGACTGTTGTCTGTCAATACACCTTCTCCTTGTTTTTGGGTAAGTGAGTTACATGCGTTGTTTACTATGGCATAGCCAAAATGTGTTCGTTTGTTAACTAGTCTACTTAGTTACATGCTAAGCTGTGTCAGTGTTTACAAGCCTAGCCACACAGGTGTTAGCTTGTTAACTAGTGTACCAAGTTACATGCTAAGCTGTGTCAGTGTTAACTAGTGTACTGAGTTACATGCTAAGCTGTGTCAGTGTTTACTATGGTAGTTAGTTAGTTAGGGTGTTAGCTTGTTAACTAGCTAGCTTTGGTAGAAGCTTGTTTGTTTGTTTGTTTTTGTTAGCTGACTTAGCTGTTTTGTTTGTTGTGTGTGTGTGTGTGTGTGTGTGTGTGTGTGTGTGTGTGTGTGTTTGTTTACTATGCTGGCTGTTAGCTTGTTAGCTAGCTAGCTTTGTTAGAGATATACTGTAATAGATTATAGAAAAGGTAAATGCTTTTGTAATGAATGGTGGAATCAAAAATAATGATTAATTCATTGATTTGTAGATTCTCTGTAGAATAATACTGTGGATTGAAATGATTTCACTAGCCTACTTCTTACAGTACAGGATGACTTCAACAAGTACAGTACACTATGTTCATGAGTCTACACTACACTATAGAAGTGTCCACACCTCTGACCTGAAATGTGTGTTACAGAATGACGAAGGTGAGAGGTTTTGAGAGATGAGATCTTGATGTGAGTCACCAGCACTTAAGGTATTTGTCATTGTATTAGCAAATCTATTTTAACCCAACATAGTAGTATTTCCTAAAAATTGTGTGTTGGTAACAGTGGGCAATCATTTAAAATGTACTGCCTTCTTTTTTTATTACAGCTTTGATGCCCAGATGGGATGGGAAGGAACTACACAAGTCCCACTAGATGCTTTATGGACTATAATGATAAATGCATACACACGGACACAACATAATTATTTTTTACCATTCTATTATTGTATTGCTCAATTGTATCTTGCCTACATTGACATTTTGTTTTCTCTTGCTGCTGCAATGTCGACTGAAACTGAAGCCATAATAATTTTACTCTCTTGTATAATGGGATGTAATAAACGTTTGGCACACATGGCAATAAAAAATCATGAATCTTGAATCATTATTGTTATTATTATTATTTAGCAATTTAAACATGTCAGCCCTGCAAGTTTGTTTCCTGAGGGTTAGCTGACAACCCCACTGACAGATGACAGGTAGATAATGACAGGTAGTGTAATGCAGGAGTGGTTGTCTTGAAGGAGTGGTTGGGGTGGGGATAATAATGCATGTTTGAGAATCTCTAAAGTCCTGGTGAATTTACTTATGAGCAATTATGTTGACCCTTGCCCCATGTCTGTGACAACTCTGTGAACTGTCAAAGGTCAATGGTGAACTGCCAAAGGTTCTTACGCAATACCAGATGAATAACCCCTAAAATAGACCGCAAGCGTCAACCTCAGCAGAGCGTGTGTGTGGGGGAACTGCTGCGGCTTCCACACTGGCTGCATGTCTTCTGTGTTTGCTGATGTCTGTTGAGGTTTTTAAAAAAATACATATTTCTTTAGGTTGTTGTTTCAAGGGTCACATTTCAAACCCATTATAACAGGTTATATTAATTACACTTTTATACATTTTGAACACCGGCATTTTCTATTTTTATACTAGCCACCTGACAGGGAGTTATAACGCTTCCTAATCCTCAGCATGAGATGTACATGCAGCAGATAAATAATATTTGTTTGGCTTTGTTGTGTCAAACGTTCACTTCAGGCCTTTTATTGGCTGGTCCTCCGACGTCAGAAAATGGATGCGATTTCAATGGCCATCCACCTCGAAATGTTTGCAGGGGAAGCTCACTCTTTCATTCACTGTTGCAATGTCAATCATGGAATAGCATTTAGTGTTCCTAGTTCCTACGTAGTAGTAGGAACAGTTATTGTTATTGGTGGTTTACTTATTTTTCTTCTTTTCCTGGCTTTGGTCAAATAGCTCAAAAAGTCCCTGACCAAAAAATGCTATGAATTTGCATGCCACAACTAGAGAGCATCAGTAACTATGGCAGAAAGAATGACCATGATTAGACCATAGGTGGCGCTATAATAACCAAAAGTGAATAATTTATTCAGAATTCTGAATGGCATATGACGCCCGAAATGTAACTAAAGTTCAGCCACGGAGTTGTTACCGCCCGTAATATCAGTGCAGATTGGCAGGATATGAGCACGAGTTGCTAGCCTTCAGAGCACTGCTATTCTGTCATGAACTGGCCTGATAATGAATAATAATAATAATATCTTAGATGTATATAGTGCCTTTCTCAAACCCAAGGACGCTGAACAGATTTCATAGACAATGAAGCATTGTTCTTTTTTATTTGATGACTTGTTTGTGTTAAGAGTTGTGTGATATATGTCCTCAGTTGATATATAATGTGTAATGTGTAATGTTAAGATTGTGCCACAAGAGGCGCTAAGGCGCAGGGTATAGGACGCATGCCTGCGTCATCACGTTGATGTGTGTGTTGATCACCTGTGGGGAACTATGTTAGTTCGAGACTGTCACCGTGAGACTGATGTGTGTACAGCCCGCCAATAAATATGCCAGGCTTGGCTAAAGGTGATCTTCATCGCGTTTCCTCCGAATGCAACGTTAGCTGCACAAGTATAGGATAACTTAACAGTTTGATTGCATGAAACAAATCGCGAGTGTCCATGCTTTTCTATGATACTACTGATGACATGTATCAGGGTCTGGAAGGGTTATCCCATTTCATAGGGGAAGATTTTCAACCACTACCCCTTGTAACTCTGTTACGAGGGGCAAGCCGAAAAGTGAGTGGCACTCCAAAACGAGGGTTAGGGGTAAAAAAAGAGAAATGGGATTGGGCCTTAATCTGGAAAATTGAATTTTCTAGGCCCAGGGCTTGCATATCCAGAAGATATTCTCTCCTCTGGGATGTTCTGCCTTACTGTTACAATAGCTGATCCTCTGGTGTTGTGCCTCCCCCTGGTGATTGGCTGGAGGTAGCGTAGGAACCATTACTGTTTATTGGATCACCCAGGAAGGCACCTTCATCACAGGCAGATTGTCAAGTAAAAGAATCCCGCCTCCAGTCATTTGGACCACCTTCACTTGTACATGCCTAATCTTCCAACATTTAACATTTTGCATGTGTACAATCTCAAATAGTAGATCATTTTGTCCTTTTGTCCTCATTAAATAGCATACCTTTCACTACTCATGTCCAGATATAAACTAATGATATAAGCACATAGCTACAGATTAAAAACAATAACAATAATAAAAGCAATAATAATAGTGAATATAGCAGCAGGAAATTATTAACAGAGGGCTAGAGCAGTGTAAATAGGTACAGTATGAAAATAGATATTTATGTGGCATAAGTGATTATTTGGGAAATATAGGGTGAAATATGTTAAATATGTAATATGTTAAAACTGTGGAAAATCTTATCCAGTAACTCTTTATGAGATATGTTGTACTCTATATTCCCACATGCTGTCACAGAGACACCTTTCCCAACCTTTCCCATAGGTTCTTCATCAACCAATCCAATCTGAGTGCTTGCAGTAACAGCCAACCGTATGTCTCCTTTGTGAGTTCTTCCTGTTGTTGCTAGAACAGTGATGTCAAGTCTCCTATGACATGATTGGTTGCACTGGGTTTCAGGTCACTGCCTGGGCTGAGCACAAAGGACTGGAGGAGAAAACTGCATTGGATGAATCTAGTGGAGGGGGAGACACACTACCACAGGCTCCACTTTCTACCCGTCGATTCATTCTGCTTGTGCCTTCTCAAAGACTGCTCAGACAGTGAAAGAGAGAAATCTTCATGGAGAGGTAAAGAGAAAGATTTTGATTTAGAGAGAGCTGTAGCAGTGACACAGGATAGACAGAGACTTACATACAGTAAACAGGAAGCAAAATATAGCCAGTGCTACCTGCTTGGAGGTGCGATATTATATATTATAGACGTGGTCGTATGCAGGGAACAGTGTGATTTTCTTCCAGCTGAATGTCTGTTAATAGGAGGAAGAGCTGTGAGTGGCGTGCACCACACAATCCAGCATAGCTGCAGAGGGGGAGCAAACCTTGGTCATGCCCATAGAGATGCTTCAAACAGAGGGTGCCAGCAATGCTGCCACTTTACCAGCTCCGCCGTCCTGCCTCGTCCTGCCAGGTGCAGTGCCCTTGCGCATCCTCAACAGGAGGCCGGAGTACTTCCGTCAACAGGCAGAGAACAGCCAACCCAAACGTCTTAGTGCTGTGGAAAGATTGGAGGCTGACAAGGCTAAGTACGTGAAGAGCCAGGAGGTGATTAACGCCAAGCAGGAGCCCATCAAAGCTGCTCCGATTCATGGCCCCAGGAGAGCTGGCAGTAGCCCTGCCCTCAGAGTCTCAAAGAACAACAGCAAATCTGAGGTGGGTGCCAAATGCGTCAACCTCAACTTGGAGATACTCCGTAACCTGCTGAATAGCTCAGAGGGCTGTGGGGGGCGACTGGGGTACGGGGCACGGAGTTGGCTGCCACAGCGCTCACGCTCCAGCGAACTGCGCCGCCGCTCCTTTGCCGAATCGATGTGGGTTTTCCCTCTGCATGGTGCCAACCTGAGCGCTAGCCTCCTGCATGAGCGAACCGCCCAAGGCCCACTGCACCTCTCACTCAGTTCCTCAGACCTGCGCTTGCACCTCTGCTCCAAGCCTGGAATCACCGGCTATGGCCCGCTTCTGCTGCCCTGTCCCCTCTACATGCCCTCAGAGAGCCAAGCCACAGACCTCACCGGCCCTCAGAGACCATCCCTGACCCGCTCAAAATCTGACCTAAGTGAACGCTACACCAGAGCAGGTGCAGACATGGATCGCTTCTTCAACTACTGTGGGTTGGAACCCAAGGATCTTGAGGGCTTGGGCATGGTGGAGAGCTTTACCCGTGCCCACTCGGACATCATTTCCCTCAACTTCCACAGTGCCAGCATGAAAAGTTCAGACTGCGAGCAATCTCTGCACAGCAATGAGAACCTTACAGACGATGGGGTCTCAGCTGAGCACATGCCCTATGGCATATCTGCTGTGGAGCGCAATGCTCGCATCATCAAATGGCTGTATAACATCAAACAAGCACGGGAGTCATCAAATGTCTGTATAGCATCAAACAAGCATGGGAGTCTCAGAAATCCTCTCATGTATGAGTGAAGTCTTCTATGGCAATGATTTACATGAACAAACTACACAGAGGACTCATAACACATTGCATCTACTGTAACAACTATATAGGTCGATATTAAAGCTGATATGATATATTTAACATAGCATCTTATAGTGCATTATGTAAAAATCTCAACTTGAAATAAATGAGTAGTACTACTAATAATCTGAACACAAGAAAAGGAAAGAAAAGAAGAAACGTGTGTTTGCATAGCTGTCTTATTATGGTAATGGAATAAGTTCACATAGTGAGATGTACTGTGTCTTTGTGATGTCTTTAAGATCAATGAAAAGTCAGCTGTTGGTGAACATTAAAACCCATGGTACAGTATTTATGCAAAACTGAATGCTCATAGTTTTGATGGTACTGTATGAAACTGTTGTTGGATAGTTGGTGCCTATCTTTACGGCGAAAACACACTGCAAACGGCGCCCATGTTAATGCTTAGAGCAGCCATACATATATATATATATATATATATATATATATTAAAAAGAATTCTGAGTGGGGCAGTCCCACTCATATTTTTTTTCATTTTATTGACAGATACAGTAGAGATTTAGACAGGAAGGATGGGTGAGAGAGAGAGGAGGGATGACATGCAGGATATGTCCCCGGCCAGAATCGAACCGGGGCCCCTGCGGTTACATGGTCAACGCTTAACCCGCTACGCCACCTAAGCGCCCCCAAATAGGATTTATTAAACATAGAATGGCATCAGATAAGATAAGACGTCTCTTACATATAATTCATGCAGCACCAGACATATAAATGCAGTGTGTGAATTTGCCTATTGAATTTGCCTATCGATGCAGAGAAAGCCTTTGACAGACTTGAATGGTATTATCTTTGACTGTTACAGTATGTTGTGGTAAAGAATTTATGTTGAAGACATTCTACAGTAATCAATAATCAAAGGTACTAACAGGAAATCAGTGTTCATCACAACTTGCCATCACAAGTGGGACACATCAAGGGTGTTGTGCCTCTCTACTGCTATTCACCCTATCAGTGCAGTCTTTGGCTCACATAAAGTAAATCCCAAGAGATACGACAAATAGCTGTGAAGGACACAATCCAAAAATGTTCCCTATATACAGTTGACCTATTAATATATTTGGATGCTGTACCACTTTCCCTGCCAAATGTTTTGAATATTTTTTTTGTGATGTAGCAATGCATCTCTAGCTATAAGATGAATTTGAGTAAATCATCAATACTACTGCTTAATAGATCTTAGATCTCAATCTAGAATCAGAGATAGCTATAGTGACACCTTTTCTAGATTTTCTAGAGAAAATTGTGTTGAAGAACTACAAATCTGGGACATCATCCCAGTCACTATACAAAATTGGTCTTTACAACCAAGTGGCCAAAGGCAATCCCTTAATGAAAAACTAAATCCATTTCACATCCATAATTTGCAATAATTAATTCAAGTGATACAGCAAAGGAAGTGTCTGGAAATGTGCTGGTTTTACTACAAAACATTACGTTTAGTGCACATTCAACACATTCAATGCAGTTTCTGCACCATCCCTTGTGTGAAGAATACTGGTAGCGGCATCATGCTATGGGTGCTTGTCACCAGCAGGGACTGGGGAGTTTGTCAGGATCAAGAGGAAATTTGCTTAGTGAAAAATGAAAAAAAAATGTGCTTAGTGAAATTTGCTTAGTTTGCTTAGTGACAATCTAATCAACAAACTCACTCAATACTAACATAGCTTTTCCATGATTTTTGCTCAAAAAAGCAAACATATTTCATGAGGAAATGTGTATGTGGAATACTATTCTAACCCATGTACCTTTCAAGTTTTTCAAGTTTCAAGTTCAAGTTTTCAAGTTGTATTGTTTCATCACTTTACTACACAAGTGTAAGAGAGTAAAATGAAATCTTAGGCTTCGGTTCCTAAAATTGCAGCATAAGACAATAAGGCAATAGGCATAACTCAAGATTTAAAAAAGTGACAATAGTAGAGGACATATAAGACAGGATACAATTAGCAGTACAAATAAATAAAATAGATAGTAGAAGTAGAATGTCATGGTTATTGCATTCTGTGGCAGACTCTATGTTTTATGTGGACCCCAGGATGTGCAGCATGGTAAACATAATACATAATAATAATAATAATAATAATAATAATAATAATAATAATAATAATAATAATAATAATAATGTTATTTGTATAGCACCTTTCATACAGACTATGCAGCAATAAGTGCTTTGGCAGTTCAGCAAGCACAACCATATCACAATAATGAATAGTTCAGCGCAACCATATCACAACCATATCACAATAATTAATAGAACAACTTTAATAAAAAGAAGTAAAAAGAGTAGGGAAAACCATATCTTGAGAGAGCGCTTTTATTTTGAAGTTTAGCCTAACCGGAAGTTCTCTCATATCTGCCAGCTTCACGCGAGTGAGCGCTGAGAGGAAGGAGGATGGCATTTAAAAAGAAGCAAGAACGATCTAAAGAAAGGTTCGTATGGGAATAATATTATCCTACTGGGGTTGTATTGAACACTTTAGGACGATATCGATGTTGCCTTTCTTTGATATTCATGCCAGGGTGCTGTCAACATCTAACCGGTCTCAGAGGGCTGACTAAATCTAATAGAGATCCTGGTATTTCCTTGTTTTGAAGGCCAGTCTGTTTGGTGACATGAGGGTGAATGTTCTTCTTGTGTGAAATGTGAATGCGTTTATTTCTAAACTATGATACCTTTTTTTAGGCGTGGTCTGTGTAGGATTTCCTAGGACTTTAATGTCCTCGGTGATAGCTTGCTTGTTTTGCTAGTAGCCTAATTGGGCTTCTTGACATAGAACATTAGTTCGAGGGAATGCGTCTATTCTTGCCGAGACGATAGATGGACAAAATTGAGAACAGTCCTGCATATAATATTAGGCTACAACACCATCAAGGCCATAAACCGTTGTATGTTGTTAGTGTTTTAGGGGAGAAAAAAAAAAAATACTATTTTCAACTATTTCCTGTTGTTTCAAAAAAATGTTCCACACTTCAAAATGACAGCACAGTGTTTAGCCTGACCGGCCGCTAGAGGTCGCTGTTGATAATGACTTGTGTGTCTCGTCTAACTAATCATGTCCGACCGCATGTTAAGCCAGTTACCATTCTCCCCTTCAGTTAACAAGTCCCTTAAACATGCTCCATGCACGCTGTGTAGTCGTCGGGTTCCTCCTTATCAATCATGTTGAGTTGTAACTAGTTTAGCATTGTGAAAATAATAAACAATTAAGACACTGTCTTCATAAAGCACAATTGTCGAAGTGGTCTCTATAGACATGAATGAATGAATGACTGGTCTTTATTGTCATTAATACAATACAGGTACCATACAACGACATTTGGGAGGGGGGCTCCCCTGGTGCTAGGTAAAAAATACTAAAAACAAGAAGGGAAAAGAGCTGGTTTACATAAATAAAGGCTATATACACTATCCACTATACTATACTATACAAATAAAACACTGTGCTGTACTCTATGCTATGCTATAAATATCCTAACATGTGGTTGCAGTCCAGCAGAAGTCCCATTGCTGTTCAGTGGGGATCTGTGTGAACAATGCAACACTAGGCAAAGCTATTTTTTTTCTAAGTTAGAAATGCAGACATGGTGTTGCATTATTCACACAGATGCCCATTGAGAAGCAATAGGACTTCTGCAACCGCATGTCGTGACTGTGTGTGTACAAGGCTTAAAGGGATGGTTCCTCATAGGCCAGTAGTGACAGATTCTCTCGTTCTCTGTCATCTACTTTGCCACCACAGCACATTGAAATGACATGCCAAAATCTCCTCAGAGAAACTTCAGACAGTAGTTTAGAGTCAATCCTTTTTTGACTGATAGGTCAAAAGGTCCTGTCTGAATCCCTTGAATAATTACATCACAGCTTAGTTTACACATTGTTTGCATTGTCTCACACTTACATTTTTTTTTATCTTCTGTGGCTGTCCGCTAGGTTTTCTCTTCTGTTGCTGGACCTGGGAGAGTATTATTTTGAACAGCACACAGCATACCATGTGACAACCAGTTCAGCCGGCGGAAAAAGGTAGGCCTAGTGTTACTTATATAGCCTACGTGTGGTAGAGCAATGCACTTGTGGGTTGACTCCTATTGGGAATGTATACAAAAATGTATGCGCTCACTGTAATGTAACTTAGTCACTTTGGATAAAAGCGTCAGCTAAATGCCATATACAGTAGGTCAGGGTTTGAGGCCAGTCAGTAGCTTTGTTGAGACCTTTGTTGTTTCTTAGTTTGGAAGTTGGGGAGTTCTGTGTGCAGGATAGGCTCATCATGTATGGATGGAAGAGCTCAACAACCAGGGTAGTAGTACTACTACTTCTAGTACTACTACGTATTTAAAAAGTTATTTGTTATTTGTCAAAGTTGTGCCAGAAAAAAATGCAGATCTGCAGTGACATGCACAGTCAGTCAGTGAAGTGTACAGTATGTTTCCCCCACAAATGATAGCGCCCCTCCTGTAAATAAAGCAAGATGTTTATTCATACAGTTTTTTTTTACTATGACACTGGTTGTGTCTCGGTTTTAGAGTGTGTTCCTGTTACTTACAAGGAGGGCTTTTCTCTTTGCTTACCTTCTGTGACCAAAGAGAAACATATTTTGTGTTTATTTATTCATTTATTTATTAGCCAGACACAACCAAGGTTGGTGGAATGTGTTTCACAAATCAGGTCAATGTGACCACAACATCCACTTTAGACACTCCAGTCACTAAATCAGTAAGATTCCAAAACGTTTACTGAAGACTTACTGAAGGACCAAAAACCAAGTGGAGTGGTAGATCTTGGTTAGCATCTTTACTCGGAAGGCGATCTTATGCTTGACAAGGTTGGTGACTGCTGGTCTAGTGTGTAGTTAGTAGGGCTGGGCAAACGATCAAAATTCATTTTTCGATAATCGCAAGAATTAACGATCAATTATCGATTAATTGATAAGCTTTTTTTTCATAAAAATAATAATAAATAGGGCAGAAATAACAAGCATGTTTTCCTTGGGAAAAAAACGTTATTTGTGTTGCTATTGTACACATTCATTCATTCACATTCAAACTAGACACTACAGTCAGATAACAATCCTCTTAAACAAGGCAGTGAGTAGCCTAAATTGTTTAACTTAAACACATTTTACGTTATAAATAAAAATATAGAAAATAAGTAACTCACCATAGGAGCAGTAAAAAAAACAGTTACTCACAAATAGGAGGATGACTGAAAACGTTAGTGTCCTTAAAAAAACTAATAAATTAAAAAATCAAATTTATTAATGATTATCGAGCAAAATATTTTGTGATCGACCAAGATCCTTATCGATCAATTATCGATCGTCGATCATTGATGCCCACCCCTAGTAGTTACCAGGGATCAGTTTGTAGTTCAGCATGTTGTGTGCTTCCACTGCAGTGATTGTTTTCTTTTTCCAGAAAAATCCGAGGGTCGTTCAAGGTTTGCTCTAAGTCAGTCCTGTTTGAGCCTGAAGACAATGTGGAACCCATTTTAAAGGTTTGTTCCGGTGCATTTTTACAGTCGTGGGGCACTCATTTTATGGTTGTTTATTCAAACTTTGATGATATACCTGTATGTTGCACATTGTGTTGTAACCGATATTGTTTCATTCAAACTGTTCTTAACCGCCCCTAGATTCCTCTCAGAGACTGCAAAAGGATTGAAGGGGTCAAGGAAAATGACCATGACCTTTTGCATGGGTGAGTGTAATTCTGAGGTGAAGCTAGGCTTCTAACATAAGCCCCATTTCCCCCCTGCACCTCCCTTTGCCTGGCTAATAAACCATACTGTTTAGCTGTTGGTAGTGGGCTACATGGCTAATTAGCCTGAGTCACTTGCTTAGTCAAATGTATCGATTGTAAGTCACTTTGGAATAAGGCGTCTGCTAAATGGCAAAAATGTAAATGTAAAGTAAGTTTGTCTTGGGAAGAGATGGGACTGGGGTGAACCATTATTGGAAGTGGTGCCAGTGGTTGGCAACCAGAAAGTGCAGGGGGTTAGGATTGTAGAAATCAAGTGCTATGCTAAATGCATTTGCTCTATTGATTGTTTTGTCAGAGGCCCTGCTTGCAGAAATCGCTGACAGTGCTTTTAAATAGTAATTTATTTGAATGATGTTGTTTTTTGTAGGAGCAAACCAGCTGGCCTCTCCATTGTATGCAAACAGGTGTGTTTAGTGTATTTTGATACACATTTTCTGTAACCTTCTAGCCAGGGATTTTTTTTTTTTAAGTTATAGGCTATTATGCAAAACCTCCCCATGTAGGCTAGTTTCTCTGAAGAAAACAATATCTTTGGGGGAGGAGGAAATAATTAACTCAAATGTTGTTGATGTTGAATAATTGTGTCTACATTACTATGCATAGCGACTTATGAAGCTAATAAAACTAACCTACATTTTAACTTTAGGTTTACCATATCAAAGAGAACAATGTTGTAGCACCTTACAGAATTGAAAGGGTGAGTACATTAAGTTGTTTCTGTGATGTGGGCTGTCAAACGTATGATTATGAAATGTCAAATTGTACACAGCATGAAATGCCAACTCCCTGTTTTTGTGTAGTGGGAAAATATTTTAAAAAATGATTACTTCATATGTGTACATTATTAAGTGTCTTGGGTAATTGATTGTGTGACTAATCGTATGACTGAAAAAATGATAAACTCAATGTTCTGACAACTTCAAACAGGAGGAAAAAACTTTTTTTTTTCACCTGGAAATTTCAAGTAAAACAGAGGATGTTGTCCACATACTACTTCAGGTATGTGACAGTTCACCCAAACAGTTCACGGCAATTACACATGTGCATCAACTTATGGATGGATGCTTATATACTGGTTTAGGTTAATATAAGCACTATGCTCTGCCATCGGGGTGTTATTATGCGCTTCATACGCGCTACTGCTATTATGCAGGTGTCGCTAGGCGCCCACACATAAGACGTAAGACTCCCGTGCATATATTACTCATTGTGGGAGTGTTCATATGTTAATGAAGTGCGCTAGGCGCCCCTGCTATTATGCGATCTGACTTTGCGCCTAGCGCTAAGAAGTGGTTTGAAAAGTTCTTAGGCGCTAGACTTCATGCACGTTTTGAAACACGAGCGCGCCTCCGCGGTTTGCGCATGCGCGCCGACCGACTTCTTAAGAAGTGGGTCAGCGCGCATGCGCAAACCGCGGAGGCGCGCTCGTGTTTCAAAACGTGCATGAAGTCTAGCGCCTATGAACTGCATAATAGCATAGCGCTTATGACTTAACGCAGCCGGTTCTTAAAGGGAATGGCACCTGGCACGCTGATTGGGTTGATTGAGAAGACGCCCAAAACACACCCATGACTAATTTCTGGGCTTAGCGCCGGGTCTTAGGCGCCCACTACCGCACGCATAATAGCAAAGTCGCCTTGACCACGCCTCCACGTCTTAAGTTTAGATCTACCGCCTCGTCTTATTGCTTAAGACTTATGAAGTGCATAATAGGGCCCGAAGTGTTTATCCTTTTAAATACTGTAGTGTCATCTGACATTTTGCTCTCTCTAAATCTGCAGCTGCATAGGGCATCCTGCCTTGACAAGCTTGGAGACCAGACTGCAATGGTGAGTTGTCTCAGTAGTGTTCAAACATGTATTTGTTATGACCTGTTTACTTCACATGTTGGATTCTTATCTCAATGGTTTGAATAGCCGATTTCAAAATGGAAGCTAACTAGTACTAGAAGACAAGCAAACGGCTCATCGAAACAATAGGCCGATCTGTCTCTTAACTTTTTTATTTAATCCACTGAATCTTTCTTGGCTTCTTCCTTGAGGACTTCTCTATTCCAGAGGTTGTATAGTGGCAGTCCTAGTGCTAAAGTCCACATCTTGGCAAAAGAGTGGTATATCTTTGCTCAGATATTCAATTCAGCCTCCTCAACTCTCCCTGCTTAAATGGAAGCCTGCTACTATGGCTACAGACATAGTGACGTGTGTTTTGCACCATTGCACATCACTCTAACCCTACACTTAACCAATATTTTGCACTACACCCATTTGGCTGTAGGTACTACAGGTCCCTATTATCTCAGCAAGGGAAATGCATATTCAAAAACTGTCTAGGTGAATTAACTACAGTACAACTACTGTATTTTTTATTTTCCATAGATTGCTGCTAATTTGCAATCCAGATTGGCAAGAACCTCATTCGACAAGAACAGGTATGTGTCAAAATAAAGTCCAATAAAGTATCACAGAGACCCTGTGACGGTGCTAAAGCAGGAGCTTGCTCTGGAGAATGTCCAACCTAGTACATTCTGGAGCCCCTCCCCCTCCCCCACACCCTGCCATCATCAGAAGTCGCCATTCTATTCAAATGCTAAATGTGTTTTATTCAAATGCTTGATCATCCTAACGATCTTATTTCTACACGAGAGTAACATTCTTAGGCTTAGGCTTCGACGTTGGCATTGCAGCAGGATACAAAATCAACAATAATAGAATAAAGTAAAATTAGTAGAGTAAAGGTCTTTGCACACTGATTTTTTGTTAGATTGACGTTGCGAAATCTTGCAGAATGGAGTCATCAAGCAGTGAGCATGATCTTGTGCTCCTGTCACTACTTGAGAATAGAAAAAGAAACACCTATAACCATGCTGAATTATGTACCTATATGATGCATTGTCAGTCTGTGACAGTGTGTGCACCTGCCCGGACCCTGCCCTTCTGCCTGAATTTGAGTATGATGCTACCCAAATGAATGTTATTATTTAGTGCCGTACTCAGAAAATCGAACCTGTTCCGAAATATGTATGACAGATGAATATTTCGGATTAGGTGTGCAAGCATGATTGACACAACATGAGTTCTAATGAGTTCTTTTTTTTTAAACGGACATAAAAAACACATCATTGTGCAAAGACCTTAAGTAATTAAGTAGGATAAGGTGATAAAGTGGTGGTAGTCATACTACAACGGGACCTATATGTTATGTTCCTATATGTTATGTTCTTAATATGATATGTTCCTATGCGCAGTGAAGCGGGGGAAATGAACATGCAATCTGACATTAATAAGCATGAGTTGGCTTTTATAATGCAACTTTTCATGCAACATGGAACAAATAAAATGATGTATGTAATGTAATCAAGTTTCAAGTATATTTGTCACATACTCCATCATGTTATATACATGTTATGTAAATATATATATATATATTAGCCTATATGTGCTGAATTAGATTCAGTGAATAAGATTGATATTTGTACCATCACACCAGGATAAGCCTTTGCCGCCATCTTTTTTTTCCCCAAGGCTGCAATGCTCTTCCATATCAGCAGAGGTGAATAAGATTGATATTTTTTTTTAGCATAATATGTTTATAATGTGTTATGATATTATATATATATATAAACACATTATGAAAAATCTATCTTATTCAGTCCTGTGCCCTCTGCTGATATGGAAGAGCATTACAGCCTTGGAAAAAAAGGACATGTCGGCAAAGGCTTATCCTGGTGTGATTTTGAAAATGTAAGGGTACTGGGTGGTAGAACGCACATATCTAGGAAAGGTCATGAAAGGAGGATCCTGAAATTTTATCGAGTGACATTGACGCTCCTAGTGTTAAAAGACTCATTCATGAGAGAAAAATCCTCATCTAAGAGTTTCAAAAATTGTTGTTCTTGTTTAAAGGGATGCTTCACTGTTTTGACACGGATTCGTTTTCTATGCTATTGTCATGAATCTTTTTATGTCCACTTGACGCAACTTCTGTGTAAATCTCCATGTAGTGAAACCAATGATCCCAATAAGTATTTTCCAAACACAAATCCTGCACTCTCAATAATGCTCAGAATTGCCAAAAAAAAGTGCTCCCACTGTATCGAAGAGTTGAGTGAGTGGGCTGCTGGAAAGCATTTGGATTGATCGACGACGGCACAAATATCGAAGCAGTCAAAACAGTGAACCCTCCCTTTAAAGGAAATTCACTAAACAATATTTGGGATTGTTCTCAGCTTTCAGAGTGTTTCAGAAAAACCACACATGGAATGTGAGGCGGAGATGGTCATGCCGCTGGTAACAAATCCTGGCCATGTGTGTATAACTGACCAAAGCATCTACTTCCAGCCACTCAACGGCTATCCTGTGAGTTACCCATATACATTACAGATGGAGCCAAATAGATGGAAATTCCCCGAGACTGCCATACACACAAAGTACAACAAGCGAGAATATTACAGAAAAAAAACGCTGCAAAAATAGGAAATAAAATCTCTTCTCTGCTATATTCTAGGCTACTGAAATAGGAACTGAATGTTCACATTTCAAGTAAAGTACAGTAGGCTGTGGGATACAAACTTGATCAGTGTATTAGTTCTAAGAAACCGACCCAAGCCTAACTAGGGCCGTCTAGCAAAATGTGCTGTCTTACCAAATGTGGTGAGTTTTAGCTTTCCTCAATTTGCTGTGATCCCCTGCAGAGGCACGATTGAAATTGTCTCATGCAATATATTTGACTCCATCTGTATGTTAAAAACAGCATTTCTCTATCTCTTCTTTGAGCCACAGATATTTGTATTCGTAAACTGAGGAGTAGAGCCTGGCAAATGTATTTAACCCTCACCCCCCAAACACACTGACCAACTAATACAAACATTCAACACTTAGTTCAGAGCCAATAGAGCCAGACAAATAAATCTATCTAGCAAGCTCATTAAGCAAGGCTCTGCAGTCACAAACTATACTCTCAAGTTTCGGGATTATTTTGTTACATGGAACATAGCAAATCTGAGCACTGTCAGTCATTTCTACCACAGAAGGATGTATCTTATCAAACATCCTTCACAGCTCTTGCCTCAACCTGGTAGTGGCTCCTTTGTGCAGCCCTTCGTCACCCACTGTCACCTACTGTATGGTTGCTGGCTTGTTCACAAACAAAATGTAAAAATCCAAATGAAATGCACTGCAATTCAGTTACCAAGGCAACAATGTGAACACCAAATACAGTTGCATTTGCCATTGCCAACCCCTCAGTTTACTTGCAGTGATGTTTGGGGGGAAATGCCACTGTCATTGTCATCTAGTATGTTTCACTTAGTGTCCTTTAGAATTTATCAATAGATTCAATCTATGTCCTGTTATCATGTTTCATAGATCCTTCTTACTACTGTCCCTTTTAACCCATGTTAATTTAATTTAACCCTTTTCACCCATGTTAATTTAATTTAACCTTTATTATTCATGTTAATTTAACCCTTTCAACCCATGTTAATTTAACCCTTTCAACCCATGTTAATTTAACCCTTTCAACCCATGTTAATTTCAGGAGCAGGTAATCAAAATCAAGCTCCATAGAGTAAGAAGGATCTACAAGAGAAGGCATGGACTCAGACCGTTGGTGAGTGCCATGGTGGTCTTATGAATGAGTAACATTGGGTAATGGTGGACAGATACACTAATAACATACTGCCTAGACTTGTGTTAGTTAATAGTTAACAAATATATTAATAAATGGTTTATATCACGTCATGTACTTCAATTTATTAACATGGTGATGCCCCCTAACATGACAGGAGTATTGTTTAAAAACGTATCATACTCAATTAAATGTGGCTTATACATGACATCACCATCTTTGTGTGGTAGATTTCAAAGCAGCGTGTTGGCATAGCAGGTAGCTTGCGGGTCTTGTGCAGTCCATTTCCACATGGAGCAAACCTTGCAACTTGGACACTGCTGGCCAAGGAAGTGTCTTCCCAGAAGACATTTGCACTCCAGGCATCTCTCTGACTGCCTCTGGCCGTTTCTTGTTTATTTCTTGTTCAGCTCACCAGTGTTTTCTTTCTTTGTATGATGTTCCATTCTTTGAATGATGTTTTACTTAAGCCTTAGGGTTTGGCTATGTTTCTGATGATAGTTTTTTTTTTCAGCCTCAACATGTACACACATACTCAAATAAATGTTGACAATCTATACTTAAACCTCATCGTAATTGTTTCTCTAGTAATTAGAATAATAGTTAACCTCTTAATCTAATTATAACTTTAACCATTACTCTAACCTCACCGATAACCGTTAAAACTGTAAGTACTATCAAAAACTAAATATGTTTTCCATAGTAAATGGAAATGAACTTACCATTGTAAGGCTCTGTTCACTTACAGAATCACTCTCTCTTTTACAGGGGCTAGAGGTGTTTTGTACCGAAAATGACCTCTCCTCTGACATCTATCTGAAGTTTTACAACACCAGTGACAGAGATGAACTGTACTACTACATCGGCACATTCTTGGGTCAGTTACCGCTCAATAAGTGTAACAGATGATTAACCTGGCTTTGCATTGTGATGTTTCCTTCCTGTGATTTTAAGTACTGTTGCCCCTGCCTCTTTGGCGAAACTGAAAATATAAAAACCCAAGCTAGAGCCTGTTCATGTATAGCAGTTTGGCTGGTACTCCTTTGAGGACCTGATCAAAAAAAGTATGTGAACTTGTCACTGTTTGCCTAATTCTATGTGGATTAGTTATGAAAAATATAAATAATTTATAATTATTATGAATTTCCTATTGCTTGGCTACAGCTAGATCTTTTAGCTTCTTAAGTGGGCAACTGACATTGGTTCCAACTTGACTCTGTCTCCTATACCCAGAAAACCACATGGTTGAACACACTGCAGAGAGTTACATGCTACAGTGGCAACGGGGTCACCTCAGTAACTACCAGTACCTCCTGCACCTCAATAACCTGGCTGACCGTAGCTGCAATGACCTGTCTCAGTATCCTGTCTTCCCATGGGTCATTGCTGACTACACTAGCTCAGAACTTGGTAAGTGATGCGCAAGAGCAAATGCAGGCTTCCATGTACAGTTGGCTTACTTTGACCTTATTTGTAATTGACATTGTGGAACAGTTGTTGCACTGATAATTAAAATATGTGACACGGTCTAGTGAAAAGGTCTGCAGGTCACCAATTCTCAAGTCGCGCAAATGACTGAAAGGTCTATTTATTTATTTTTTATTATATATATAATTTGGATTTCTGATTTTTTTTATATTACAAAAGGTTATTATTATTGTTGAAGAGACCACTCAATGTAACAAACAACAATTTTAGGATTGGATTCACTGTAATGTCTGCCGTCCTGCTTCGTAGGCTACTGGGTTAGTGATACATGGCTTGTAAACAAACTAAAGTTTTAAGACGTGTTCAAAAGGAAGGACTGTGTGATCATCTAATTATGTGTAGTTATGTGTTTTTAGCATGTTGATGTTCTATCAGCATGTTGTAAACATGCAGTTAGATGTTCATAGCGATGTTCTTTCTTAGCTGCTAGCTAGCTACCAACATGATGGTAGCAAATGCGTCTGTTTTGATTCAGAGTAATTTTCTCTGGTATTTGGTTTGAGGGGTACCAATATTAACACATAATTGGAAAGCTTACAATCTGCACTTTCATAATCTGTAAAAACGACCTGCGTGTGCGTGTGTGCGTGCGTGTGTGTGAGAATGGTCCCATACCACACTCTACTACTATCCCCCAAACATGAAAGACACTGGGAAACACCCTTAACACTCAAACATCAGCTCCTTACTGTACTCGACATCTCACTCTGTTGTACTGTAGTTGCCTCAATTCCCTTTCTCCTTTGTCTTCTGTGTCTCAGATTTGATGAACCCTGCAACATTCAGAGACCTGAGCAAGCCTGTGGGAGCCCTAAATAAAGAGAGACTAGAGAGATTGTTGGTGAGACTGCTTTGTAGTGTAATAGGGGAGGGGGAATTGGAGGGGAAAAAGTTAATAAACTGGACAAAATGTAATTTGTCACTGTGGGGCAAATTCACATATACATGTTGAGATTTCCGCGCCTGTTAACAGGAAGTTCCACCTTTTTTTGTTATGTCCTGATCAAAACACAAGACACTCCAAATCAACTAATATTATGACAGATTTGTCCTTCTGAAGACATTTTTGATAAGTCACTTAACTATGCTGAACTATGCTGTAATTCACCTTTGTGTGTTTTGTAACCATGAACATGCTTAAGTGTAACAGTGTAACAACGTTTTTCAGAAAAATCAGAGAGGAAATTTGTCATAATATGAATTGAGCCTCATTTGTTCTTAACAGTCTAACAATGTTAATTATGAGTGGCAAATATCGATTTAGACAATGTTTAAAATGTTTTTAAGGTTCACTCCCCTTTCTTCCAGACTCGGTACAATGACATGCCTGATCCTTGTTTCATGTATGGCAGTCATTACTCCTCTCCAGGCTATGTGCTTTTCTTTTTATTCAGAGTGGGTATGTGTACTCCTTTTATAGTCATTTTACATAGTGTTGCATATTGCCAATGTGGGTTGGTTGCACAAATATAAACCAAAAAACACTCATGTAAGATGAGTTTATATATTTTTTTCTGACCTTTTCCTTTGCAGCCCCAGAACATATGCTGTGTCTTCAAAATGGCCGCTATGACAATGCAGACCGAATGTTTAATAGGTAAGATAGCTCTGCTGCCACAAGGCATACCCCTGAAAGTTCATGTTACCAGTTTGGTCCTCTGAGGCACCAACCTATATTGTTGCACATACTGGGCTCCAATTTGCTTCCGCTCAAAAAAATTGCTCTGTGTTGAGAGTTAAGTTCCTTTGGTGTTTTTCTTTCAGCAAGTTTCAAGAAGTGAAGTGGTGGAGGGCAAGCCTCCCGCAATGAGTGGGTGGGATTATTGAACATGTGCCATGTGCCATTGCCCAATCGGCCAATCAGGATTTCATGGCGAATGTTGGAATGAATAGGGACGTAATGCTTATTCTCCAGCTCTGCTACTCCCTCAACCCCCCATGCAGGTCCTTATAGATGTAGGAAATTAGCATATCATAAATAAAACATTTCAGCTATTATGAATGGCAACATAGGCCAACAACTTTGGCAGCAATAAGCCTGGCGCAAATTCAACCTGCACGCCTATGCTGTTGCAAAGTTTGTGTAGGTCGGAGCTCGGAGCAGACGCACCTAGAAGTGACACGAAAATACCGAAGTAATCTTACACCTAGTTTTTTTGCTGCTCATGGGTTTTTAGTGGAAGCAAATTGGAGCCCATAATTTTTTTTTTTACAGCATTGGGGAAACATGGAAAAATTGCTTAGAAGGTGCAACTGACTTCAAAGAGGTAAATATTTCATCATTTTTTATTTCTATATTTCTTAAATACCTGGACTGGCTATATTTTTGGGGTTGAATACTTTTTATTGCAACTGTATACCTTTTCTGTCAATGCAGGCTTAGATTTCTTTTACAGGATTTTCTTTTCTTTTCTTTTACTATTCAAATGTGTTCTTTTTGACATCATTTCTGTCATTTGTGGATTTATCCATGGAACTGTTTGTTTAAGTTGATTCCAGACTTCTATGGAAATGACTCCAGCTTCCTGGTCAACTGTTTGAATCTGGATTTGGGGAAGAGACAGGGTGGACACATGGTTGGAGATGTGATTCTTCCGCCCTGGGCTGCAGGTAAGTACTACAGCAGATAGTCTTGTTCTTTGCTGAGAAAGAGGGACATCTGTGGCAGAGTACACTTTCCACAGCTGCACACCCAGGCCAAGTCTTTCCTTTAAGATGGGTTGGGGCTGTGCTGCTCGTTGCAGTGCAAGTCTGTCCTTGGGATCAGTTAAGGCTGGCACCACAACCCATTGCAGACACTTTATTAGACACTTTTTTTCCATGTGCCAAAGGGGAACTGGAAACGTCACCCTGTACCAAATGGCTAGCTGTCAATAGAGCCAGTAACAAACTAAATGGAATTGGAGCTTCAGCAACTGTAGTGCCTATGGAAGGGAGAACCCAGGCCCATCGACGTTATGTGATTCTAATTTACCACTGTGTGGGGTTTACATATTCAGAGAGGAGTGGTGCTGCTTGCCAAACCCCACTGAACTGTTTTTAGGGCAAGGAATAGCATCTGATGTTCTGGAAATTGGGCAGAATTACTAGTTTAAGTGAAGCTGTGATCAAATCTGTAATTGACCCAGTTATGGTGACAGAGCTCCAAGTTAACCCAAGTACAGTTGACACATTTAACTCTTGTATGTATTAGTGACTGTGTACATGTTTCTCTGTTGTATGTTTGATGCAGATGCAAGTGAATATCTTCAGAAGAATCAGAAAGCACTGGAGAGTCTGTATGTGTCAGAACACCTGCATGAATGGATCGACCTGGTGTTCGGGTTCAAACAAAGAGGAAGTGACGCTGTGGCAGCCCGCAATGGTATGACTCACCTAGATAATACAGCATCCCTTGATAACTTTTGCCTGTTTTGGTCTCTCAAAAATGAATGAGTTGACAAGGTGTGTGACTTATGGAGAAATATTGAATACGTGCAAATTAAGGCTGAGCAAAAACATTTGCTGTGTCTTGTCAGGAAGTGTCGCTTTAGGATGACACATGAATTTAACTTTTGTAATGCGACTGTGCTTCACACAGCAGGATCGGGGACAAGACGGTAATTGATGGTCTTGAAAGCAGTTTCTGCAGCTCACATGAATAATGATGATATAGGCTAATTTGCTATCAAATTGGAAATACAGTAATGCATTTGGGATCCACCTCTACAATTTTCAGTTATCAGAATTTGAGACTTGTTGAGGCATGCATTAAAGAGGGAGGGTGGTCCATCTGCCATATTGCAAATTGTCATTATGTCATGCTGTAGTATGGTATATCACATCTATTCTATCCATGTATAGCTACTTGTTTGAAAACGGCAATGAAGTTCTCAGAATATGCAATTCCTTGATGATAATGAAACTTTGGCTAGACTTGTAATGTTTGCAGATAGAGTTTTTGTGGTATATCGTGGACATTGGCACAGCTAGCAGGGTGGTTAGACACGACGCGAAGCGGAGTGCCATTACACCCGTATGCTGTGCCAATGTCCACGATATACCACGGCTTCTCGTGGTAGACTTGTAATGGTTGCAGATAGAGTTTTCCACCCTGCACTTGTTTGCATGTTTGATTTGCACAGTAGCATTTCCCTGGAGAAGGTATGTCGGTTTTATTTGGACATTTGCTCACCCTGCTATGCAAAGCAAACACTCCTCTGGAAGTTCAGGGTGGAAAAGCTGCTTGCTACAATGTTTGAATCTGAATAGTAACTGAATAGTACTACTTTTATTTGCAGTGTTCCATCCATTGACATACGAGGGCTGCATTGACTGTGACAGGTAATGAACCCCTCAGTGTTTATTGGGTCTCTGTTTCTGCCAGTGGGTACTGGGTCTCTGTTTCTAGGACCAGATTTAGTGAATGCAATGGTTGGATCATTCTAGTGTCCTGGGGTTTGTAGTCATGAGCTGGGATAGTGTTTGCCATCACTACTTCACAGTCCAATCAAGGTGCATGAATGGAAGATCAAGCCGGATATGTAGGACATAATAAGATATACTCCGAGGCTGTATTGCCTCATCAGCATTACAGTGTGGTCAGCTATTGAATTCACTTGAACATGATTATAAGATGCACTATGACACCATTGAAACGTTAGCTCTCATCTGTAAAATGTGCAGTTTTTCATACACACGGCACAGTAAATATGTACGGTGCATTTGTACCCTATGTATTACAGAATACAGTGAGGAATATACATCGAGACAATAGTCAGGATTTTTGGTTATAGCAAGATTGGGACTGGATTGGAAAAATGTTTTCCTGGATAGAAAACTTTCTAGGAACTATGACATTTCCTGGATAGGATGCTATGCTGCATTTAGTTGTCTGGTACTTGTAATGACAATAACATTTAATCTAATCTAATATAGTATAGTGCCATTACACCCCCTAGCTGTGCCAATATTTGTTTTCTTCTTTCTACAAATATATACAGTATACAAACGATCAACGATAATGAACTACGAGAGCACTTAAATAGCCTCATAGGCAGCGAGGATGAGGCGCGGCTTAGCTTGCTAATACACGTTTCACTATTCAGATCGAAAGGAGGAAGGAGCAGATATTAGCATATATTAATATATGTTGATTCCTTGTTTTTGTTTTGACTTGTCTGTCGTACAACTGCAGGAGAACATCCACTTGTCTGAACATAAAATATTATTGTCCCGGACAAGCAGACAAGCCTTAATATCGAGCCCTGCATAATTATTTCTGCTGTTCTCTCTCTCTCTGAAGTATAGAGGACCCGGATCAGAAGATTGCCATGATGACTCAGATTCTGGAGTTTGGGCAAACCCCAAAGCAACTGTTCACCACCTTGCACCCACAAAGGATAACAGCGAAATTTCTGAGCCCATCACGAACAGCCAGTGGAAGCACATCAAACAATGAGCTTTCTTCAGGTAGGATGAATGGATTTGTCAATTGCAAGCCTACCAATCGATCTTAAAATGAATCAACCGGTCAGACATCATTTATATTATTTATAGTACAATTTATAATAACATTTCTAAAAGTATCTAGAGTGCAGTAATTGCTTCTTTTTATCAAGTCAAAAGTCATGATTAGAGCATAAACAGGAGAGCCTACTCTGTGCAAATGAAAACAAATGTGAAGCAATAATTACATTGCAAAGGAATGCAAGTGTATAAAGAATACAAGAGTAATTTGTTGATTTATATTGGACACAATATGGAGCCCTCTCTCATGCTGTCAGTAGGCTATCCGCATTACAGTCTGTTTGTTAATTTAGTGTCTATTTAGAGTCTTTAGACGATCCCTGTCCTTGTGCTCCTGAGTATGTTTTGGGATGTGCTTGACTTGACGTGTAAAAGGGGCATTCATAGGATGTAGAGGTTGAGCTATGGTCATTGCTGTCAATTGCAGCCTCACTTACTTCCTCCACACAATATACCAAATTTCAAGAATTTTTTGTACGTAAAGGGGGCTAGATTTAACACGAATTACTCAGTGGTATTTTTTGTGCTGTTTTGCCAATGGAAAATGCTATGGTACTATTAATCTACTGTGCTTTTGTAGCCGCTAATAGTGAGGACTTGTCCTTTGAAGACCTGACTGAAGAAAGCAGGAGACTTGCCTGGAGCAACATAGGGAAACTAAAGCTGATGTCTTGCCACAAAATCCATAAAGAGTGAGTAAGGCTCTACCACACCCTGTATATATATTGGATATATATCTGTTAAAATGCCTAATCAGTAACGAGTAACAAGTATTTGGCAAACTCTAGTTGCTGGTTCTAACCGTTATTAGATTATTAAACAAAACAGCCATGTGAATTTCCATCGTTTTTGGAGCAAATGTTGCAAAACAAACCTAAAGGAACATTTGCAGAAAATGATTACTACTACAAGTGAATCATTTCAGAATGCGACTCCTGTCGAAACTAAAAAGCAGTAAACATTCTGCCCAAAAAATATGATAGTATTTATTTTAATAGTCTCATGAGACAATTCCAGGAACTATATCTAAGTTTCCTACTAGGATATATATGAGGTTTGTATGTACACAGTAATTCTATTTTGGGACATCAATGATATATATATATATATATATATATATATAACAATTTGTTCTGTCAGCACATCATTTCTGATTGAACCCACTCTTCAATTCAGGGCTGTGACAGGCATTGCAGTGACTCGGAACCGGTCGGCTGTTTTCACAACATCACAAGGTGTGAAATACCTTTCAACTTATATTATACATTCAAGCTTGCAAGTCCAAATCCATCTCCTGAGAGAGGGTCATCAGGTCCCCCCAATCCATCTGTTTAGTGCTGAGTGAGAAGCGTCACTCGGGTCCCTTTTTTCAGTCTTTGGTATGACTTGAACCCCCAACCTTCAGATTTAAAGGCTGAGATACTAACCACAAGACCACTGAGTCACCACCAGTTTCCACATACAGTATAGCTGCTTTTTGGATATTTCATAGAAGTCAAATTAATTTTAACAATGCATTTGTTCCATTGTTGACATTTTGTTGGTGGCCCTGCATGCAGAATTCACTAACAGTGCTTTTAACAAAGGATTGTTTTCATCCACAGACTCCACGTTAAAGATGTTTTCCCAAGACTCAAAGGGCTTGCAGAGAAGCATGTCCTTCTCCAACATGGTATGAAGTATTATTAAATGGGCTTGCAGAGAAGCATGTCCTTCTCCAACATGGTATTAAGTATTATTAAATGGGCTTGCAGAGAAGCATGTCCTTCTCCAACATGGTATTAAGTATTATTAAATGGGCTTGCAGAGAAGCATGTCCTTCTCCAACATGGTATTAAGTATTATTAAATGGGCTTGCTTCAGCAAGTTCACCTCTAGTTGTTTTGCATATTACTTTATTATTAGGGGTTCAAAAGTAGCAGTGCATGAAAGTTGCACAGAAATAATGTTTTATCTTGTCAGAATTACGAACACCTAAAAAGAATAATTCTGGAATAGAAAAACTATCACATACTAAAGATGTCTGTTGACCAATAGTGCTACCATCTGCAAAGTGCATCATTCCATTGGCTACAGCAGCTTAAAGGGTTACAGTACCATCATTTTGGCTAGACATTTTACATGGATTCTCATTACAGCTATGCTATCAGTTCCAAAGCCGTGGATATATTTTTTTGTTAGTGTGACATCATTATATTTGCAAATGTACTCAGTTGAGATATCAGTTTATCCAATACTAGTGGCTAGACAGATTGTCATGCTTTTGTTTGGTAATGGGACATTTTCAAAGAATGCATATCAAAAAAATCCATTCAAGCGTTAATTAGTTAGTTTTTGGTATATAATGTTAACAATACCTTTTAAACTCTGACCTTCTGTATAATGCCCAGTCATTATTTAATTGGTCACAAATTGGTCCAAATACTCATGAACATAAGATTATTTTGTCAAAGTTTGTAAGCCTAAAGCTAAGCATTTTGTGGGGACACAAGAAATGTATTGATATCATTTGAGAATTATAACCATACATCCGACACAATTTTGAGGTACGCAGTTAGCAATAAACCTTTGTCTTCAAGTCTATTTATCTAATTTCTTATCAGCATTTAATGGTTATAAATGTTCAAATGGTCTTTGAGCATGATATAAAATCCAGAATTTAAATGCTGTTTTTTTTTCAGGCATTATCATCGTGCTTGATGCTACCAGAGGATAAAACCGTAGTCTGCTCTTCGTGGGACAATAATGTGTGAGCATGTTTTTTTAAATGATATTTACCATTATTCCATTAATCATTCACTGTAATTATATGTTATTTTATGTTATTTCATATCATATTTTATAATTCATGATATGGACTATTTTCTTGTTCAGCACATTTTCAATCTCATTCCAAGCAACATTTTACATTAAACTTTCCATTAAGTTTACCCTCACTATTTTAGCGGATGCTACTGAGGGACACTGTATATAATTAACCTGTTTGGTTGTATATGGGGAATTGAGTGTGGGCACTTTAAGGTTGGTCGCAAGATTGTGATGTAGAGGGGTTTTACGTAGCATTTAAGTGCCTGTTGAGTTGATTGTTGTTTTTTGAATTTGAATCGATTTGAACCTCATTTCGATCATGGATTAACTAAAACAAAATCAAATACAATCTGAGGGATTGGGGAACAAAGAAAACAAACATTTGTGGCCAAATCACATCAAAGTAACTTCCAATCAAGTCAGAGTTCTTTGAGGTGATTTGGCCACAAATATTGAAGTTTATTTTTGTTCCCAAATCACTCCCATTGTTTTTGCAAGCAGTGGCTAATATTAGCTGAAGTTAGTAGTAACTTCAACAACTGAATCATGGATTAATCGATGAGCCTAGTTAAGAGTACTTGTGTGGTTTTACTCACAAAAAGCCATTTGTTGCATAATCGTTTTTGTCAATCTTTACAAAAGTTAACCAACATTTGGGGGTTCCATAATGCCTGTAATGAATGAATTCCATTTGACAGGACTTTTGTCGCATGAAATGGCATTGGCACAGCTTAAAGTTGTCAATTTTATGGTTGTGGTCTGTCATCAATGTACAAAGTGGGTGAAAGTCACCTAGCGAAGCACTTTTGCTGCTCTAAAAGTAACCTAGGGTTTTCGTTGAATAACAAGATTAATCAAATATCGGGGGTATTCCACCAAAGTCGCTAAAGGGCAATCCAGGCTTATTTTGATAAATCTCGCAAGATTTATTTTTAAAAATCCAACCTTATTTTGATGAGTCTCGCGAGTCAAAATAAACCTGGATTTTCCTTTAGTGGCGTTGATGGAATACCCCCCTGGTTCGCTAGAAAGCTTTGGGGGAAATTTACGCTAGTATGCATTGCAACCTTAATATTGACTGCACAGGCCTTTGTAAAGAAGTGAACTGGGTGGGACAAGCTATGAGTTGGAGTGGGATCAGCCGATGAAGTTGGCACATGTTCTTTTCCATCCTTTTAAATATGCATGTCGCTACCTATTGACAGGCTGCAGGAAATTGCTAACATTGGCTTTATGTCTGGTCAAAAATGATGACCAGAACATTCACTACATGGTGCTCCCATACTGGCACAGAGGTGATCAAAGGTATTCCCTCTAAGGTTAACTGATGTAGCCTCTCTTGAAATAATACAGAATTTCTCTCTCATTCATACAAATCTGTTTTTTTCCTAGGTATTTTTACTCGATTCCTTATGGCAGGCGGCAGGACACTCTGATGGGACATGATGATGCCATCAGTAAAATGTGCTGGAAGGACAACCAGCTTTATACAGCATCCTGGGACTCCACAGTGAAGGTACAGGGTTTATAACTCACCGCATTTACTCTGACTAGGGCTTGTTTCTGAATGCGGTATTAGTTGTTTGTAGAGTAGTGTTAAAGGAGCTACACATGGTATTAGTTGTTTGTAGAGTAGTGTTAAAGGAGCTACACGTGGAATCTTGCTCCCCTGTATTGGAATTGCGATTCCAATAAGCTGTTGTTTAGAAATGTTCTAGTATTAGCCATTGGTACTAGCTAGCTTCCATCACAAAATCGTCTAGACGATTTAAATAAGATCCAGACTTGTCAGGTGAACAGGTAATGATAAATATTTCCTTTCATAGCCTGCAAACTACGATTTGACAACAGAGCAGGAGAAAGCAATACTAATACAATCTAAACTTTGGTGGAGCGCTATTACTTCAAACACAAACCCTCCCATCATTCCTCCAAATTGGTCCATTGGAATCCTGTCTATTGGAGAGGGTTAGGGTTAGCTCTTAACCTTTCCCAGAGCTGTATATTCAGATTGTTTATCTGTGTTTGACAGTATAACAGTGCATGTATAAAAGCTTATGTTTATGTCTGTATTGAAGGTTTGGCAATGTGTGTCTGCTGATATCGCAAATAATAAGAGGTTGCAGTTTGAGCTGTTGGCCGAGTTGGAACACGAGGCAGGGGTGAGTGCCCATCACTTAAATTATTATTTTAACTGGTCTTTTTGTGCAGCAGCAATGACGTCGACCCCCACTCACCACCCAGAAATCATGTTTCTTTAACCCTTTTCTACAAATCAGATTGTATTCGTTTTACTAGGGCAGGTCAGGTAATGTAATTATGACTTGAGGACTTCCTTCATTTTAGTCCAGGGCAAATCTGCCATGTTGTCGCAAATCTGCCATGTCGTCACAATTCTAGCATGACCTTACCTTACCAAGAATATGCTTGTAAACAAAGTGGTAAAGACGGGGCAATGTGTTGCTGAAACCACCAACCTCACTACATTTGTGCCATTAGAATGAATGAATGAATGAATGAATGAATGAATGAATGAATGGTCTTTATTGTCATTGCTATAGTACAGGTACCAAACAACGACATTTGGGAGGGTTGGCTCCCCTGGTGCTAGGAAAGAAAAAAAAAACTAAAAAAACAAGAAGGGAAAGGAGCTGGTTTACATAAATAAAGGCTATGTACACTATCCACTATACTATACTGTACAGATAAGACGACTAGGGTTGTCATATTAGTTGTCATACATAGTGTTATTGCACATTCATTTAAAACAAACCGCATTAGACAAAACTTCTGACAGTAGCTAAACTGTCTGTTACTTTGGCTGAAGCGAAACGCCATGCTGTTTTACTGATTCTGGATTGCAGCTTTATGGAATGTCTTTTCTTGAGCACTACATATAACATAGAGAACACATGCTATTTGCATGTAATTACAATTAATAAACTACAAGGCTGACTTGAACAGTTCTGTGCCTGCATGGATATTGGTGAATGTGTAACCAGGCCAGCACATTTTAGGTCAGTAGTGTAAACAGGGTGAAAATGTCATTGAATGCTTTTGTTAAATGTTTTATGTTTTGTGTTGGTCCATTCTTTGGTAGTATGCATATCCTGCAGAATGTAACATCAAAATGTGTCATGTTTACAGGTGAACACTATCGACCTGAACTCAGCTGGTACTTTGTTGGTGTCTGGATCCAAGGATGGAACTGTATGCATATGGGACACCAGTAACTCAGTATTACTCAACCAAGTCCACTGCCACTCTGGAACAATCCACGACATAGCATTTAGTTCTGGTAGGTGTGTAATAAATAGGATTGCAAAACAACGTTTTTTAAAGAGGACATTTCATGATTGACATCTTATGAGTAGAAAAAAAGGGCTGCAAGGTGATTTAGATATACAGAAATACACATTTATTCACATGACATTTAGACCAGACATTGATATTAACTCAATAAAGCTACACAGCTGAAGAAATTGTAAGACTCCAGTCCATATTGTTATGGATATACATATAGTTACGTACGATAACGGGGAATGACGCTAACTGAAATTAATGTAATAGTTGGTGGAGAAGCCTTTGTTTCCAATGACAGCTTCAAGACGCTAAAAATGTCATTATTGAAATGATGTTGAGATGAAAAGTTGTTGATGTGTTGAATACTTCCCCCGCTGTATGTTTTATATATGGGTCACTATGGCTATGCTGACTCTGATGAAAATGACTCAAGTATCTTGGTGAGGGAACAAAATACCCCAACACTGCTATTGCTGACTATACAATTATTATTAATTTATTTTGTTTGACTTTGACTGAAGCCCCACAATAAGTTGGCACATGTCTTATCTTAGACAGTCGACACATTCTGAGTGTGGGAGAGGACTCCTGCCTGAAGGTGATGGACGTTCAGACAGGCATGCTGATCTCTTCTGTGCAAGCCGAGGAGGAGCAGCGGTAAGACCACGCATCTTTCCCAAGACCAAGGCTGCATCCAAATGCTCATATTATGACATATTTAGTTGTTTTTTTTGCAGAATTGTGACTCAATTTCTCTTCACATTCCAGTCTGACCTTCCCCCTCATTGTTTTAGCCTAGAGTCGTGGTACAAAACTTATTTGCAGACATTGGATCAACTTTCATACAATCAGAAAACCAAACCACCCTGTTTGTTTTTTTAGAGGACAATGATTGGACCGGTGGGATTTTATGTTTATCAAGGGCTTGTTTCTTTTTTAATGTCCAGATGGACACGTGAAGTGAAATTGAATGTGAACAAAATGGTACAGGATATCTACACTATGTGCTACTTTCTCTCAGGCCAATACTGCCCATCTAGCCTGCCTGACCTTGCCCGTCTGTGTGAACAGGTGTTTCTGCTGGGATGGAAATACTGTCCTTTCGGGAGGGCAATCCGGAGACCTACTGGTCTGGGATCTTCTTAGTAGCAAACTGACTACAAGGATCCCTGGACATTCAGGTACACTCAGTACCATTACTGACAGACTGTATGTCAAATTAGATTAAAACCTCTAAGACTCTAAACCAAATATGCCTGTATCGATGTGTTCGTGTTCTAACTAGTGCTGCAGGATCAAATATGAGAGTAAATGCATCATACAGCACCTTGTTTGAATGATACGACCTAGGAGAATACAGCCAATAATGACAATTACTAATATTAATGCATAAATAATTATGCAGTGCTGTGTTCACTTACTGTGTTCACTAATTGCTTATTCTTTTCACCCCTTTCAGTTGACAATAATGATACATGAGTTAACATCAACAAGTGTAGTAGTCAACCTTAGTTAGCTACATTAACAACATATGACAAGACTCATTTGGAATATTGTCAGTGTGGTATTTACCGTTTTCTGTCCCTTTATTGTAAAGTGATACCTTTTTATTTGTATTTCCCCTGATCAGGTGCTGTCACAGCCATGTGGATGAATGAGCAATGTAGCACTGTGATCACAGGTGGAGAAGACAAGCAGATCATATTTTGGAAACCTGAGTGCTAGCCACAGTGTTCCTGCGCTCCTCTGTCCTCTGCTTCTACCTGTGCACAGGCTCCACCCTCTCACCCAATTCACATGTATTGTCTGGCTCCAGCCAAAGAAACCAACACAGTCAGTCAAGTCAACATTGGCTGGCTGACTGACCCCAAGAGGGTAATAATTATGCAATGCTAACTCAGACCCTGTGCATTCTTGTGAACTGGCCCTGTTTACCGGCGAAACAATCATCCTGAAGTTGGGAGTGCTCAACCAAAACCCAGTCTTGGACATAACATGAACATAATCAATAAACCAATCAATCAAAGCAGCTATCAGTGACTTTCTGAGTAATTGAAAAAATATACCCCTTGATTATGATTTAAGCAAAGCAATATGTATTGCAAAATGTATTGTTTATGTTGTTGCTGACATAGTCGATTTATGATGTGAAGCTTGAAATCATGTTTTGAAAAAATGATGCTGCTTTTATTCCTTGAGCACAACAGATGGGTCATATAAAACTATATGTAAGCACAATGAAATGTCTTTGAAAAGTGTTGATAAGATGCTGTATTTTAGTATTTAGCATGCTAATTTTGCACTGTAATACTTGCTTTTAACTGCTTTTAAGTTAACAAAGGTTGATATTGTTTCCGAGGAATCTTTTTCCACATATTGTTACATTGCACATGTTTTACTTTCTGTGTTGTTTATGCTCTTATATCTGGGGAAAAGTACCTTAAAGTGCCTCACAATAAAATCATGTACAGGTTTGTCTTGTATATAGCCGCTACTGAACTTTGTTTGAAATTCATCTGATGAGATTTTGGCATGTTATACAGACGATGCTATGTGAACAGTTTGGGTACATTGGAGTCCAGTCTGCTAACGGTCAGCCTTACTACAGTAGCAATAGAGAACAGAGAACTGGTAAAGCGTCAATACTGGCCTAAAGCCCAGACTCGAGTTATGTCGCATCGCATAGATGTGAAGTGAGTTTAAGAATATGGCAGGTGGATTGTGCCATAATAAGAAATAAATAAATAAAATAACATCATAGAAACAACAAAGACATCAGCACAACAGAGAGATTCATACGATCCATTGCTAGTGGAATTAGTGACTGCATTGCTGATTACTAATGTGCCATGATTTCACGTGGTTGGAAAATGATCTGTAGGTGGTGCACTTCCTTATGTTTACAGCTAGTTTATTCCAATCATGAGATGCTTTGATTGAGAATGCAGTCTGGCTGAATGTGCTCTTTCTGAATGGGATGGAGCAGTCTCCTCTCACAGTAGCTCTGGTGGTACGAGTTGACAGTGGCAGTGGTGTAATGAAGGCACAGAGTGGAGGAGGTGCAAGGTTGTGTAGAAGACTAAACAGAGATTAGCAAATGTAATGATATTTTCCCAAAGCTTCACAAAGTAAGCATTTCATTGTAGTTTACTACGTGTATCCTGTGCATATAACCAATAGACTTGACTTGACTTGACTACTATACTCTACTCTACTCAGCCTTTAGCATGACACCACAACTCCCAACATGTTTTCTGTTCTTAAAGTTTCAACGGAGCAGAGATGACATGTTGATAATGATGATAATGATCTTTATTGGAGCACTACATTCTTTGCAGGAATTGTTTGAGCAACATCTCATGGTACAGATGTCCACAATCCTTCAGGCACCCAATGATGTTACAGTTGTTTACGATTGCTAAGTCGCAGTGTTCAAAACTTAAGTCACATTGTCAAAACTCTTCATACAGTCAGTGAAACAGTCCATGTGGACAAAACTGTGACTAATTTTTACATTGCTTTCACACAATGACCATGTTCTCCAAAATCCATGAACTCTTCTCTCATTCAAACTCCACCACCTGCATTTTTCCAATGTTAACACACTGTGTTCAAAACTGTGAAGAACACATTCAAAACAGGGTGATTTGGTGCATTTTTGCAGTAATCATGCTGAAATGTCTAGAAAATATTAGCAGAATATATACCGGTACAATGAAATGAAACAGACTAGATGCATTGACAGGGAAGACATTAGATGTGACCAGATGCAGACCAGAGGGTGGACCAAAACCCTCAGGAGTGAGAATTTTTTGTGTGATTGCTATTTTATTGTAGCCCTGGAATTTCTTTTTTGGATGGGGGGGGGGGGGGGGGGGGGTTGAACTTTCCACTTTATTTTCCACTTTTCATTTTGCACATATAAATGTAGTGTACTTTGAAGTAAATACCATAACTTACTTTCTGCAAAGATACTGAAAAAAAAATACACTAAAGGACAGAAGCAAATTGCAGCGTTTCTGATTAATTCTTGTTGCCTAATACTTTACAGTTGTACAGTCAACTATTCTGTCTATGATTACTATAAATCAAACCATTCTTATAATGAAATATTAATTATTGTGAAAATCATTCAAGCTATGTAATGCTCCCTGTTGTTAGTGTTTTGTAGGTCAGAGTGTTATGAATGACTGTGTATGCTTTCTGAGTGAACATTGTTGCCAGTGTATGGTTGAACAAGCTTCTTTTGAGACATGTATGAAGTGTTTGGCCAAGATGCATGTTAGTAATGCAGACTGTATGAAGAGTTTTGACAATGTGACTTCAGTTTTGAACACTGCAACTTATCAATCGTAAAAAAAACTGTAACTTCCTGTATACGGTACGTAGCTATTTTCTTATACAATACAGTATATCACATGAACTGAAAAACAAACAGGAAAAACGTAGAAATGTGTATCATACAAACTAAACTTGATAGTTCAGACATTCTCTTATCTTGTGATGGAGAAATGGGTCTTTCAATTAGGGCCCATTTAAATCAAAACAGGAAACAGAGTTTGTGAGATAAGCAAAAAGGATTTCTATCTGGCAACCTGTATGGACATCTGAAGTAATGTACTTTCTGTTTAGTTTGAACCAAAAAGAAAGATAACTATACACAGCAACTCCCCTTTCTCTTTGCATAGGAAGAGTAGGCAATCTTTTATTTTATATACTATGCCACCAACCTCAATAAATTCAGCACAATTGGTAACTAACTGGTACTTAGTCAGTACTGTACTACTATCTAAAATAAAGTGTGTGCGTGTGTGTGAGATTAAATAAGTGTACATTTGTAAGGAATAAGGATGCCGATATGATAGTGTGGGATCAGAAGCACAACACAGCATTAAGATCAGGGGTTGCACTACTGAGCTGAACTATCGTAATACTTTAAAATAAGGGCACATTAATTTACATGTATGAATGTCCAGTAGGCTGTATAGATCAGTGAAGAAAGAAAATGTTATGTATTTCGAATCCAGGCTCTTGTGCAACACAAGATTAACATTTTGAAAGGGGGGGCAGACTTTCTATATACGGTACTGTAGGCACTGTCAGTACTTTGTTAATGTATTTGTAACTCATTAGAAAATGTGAACTACTACATTACTTTATGTTCATTAATTAACTCTCATTACTGTGTCTTTTCTATATTCACATCACATTATTGCTACACCTCTTCATGTCCTGTGACACTGCTGCCAGCCTTACACCTCAGGGATAGAGTGATCCATTAGGCTCCTCATAATGCTGGAAGACATTCTAGAGAGAAAGAGATGGGCAGCATATTAGTGATTTTGTCTTCTCCAATTTCTCTGAGGATGGTAGTGTCATACATAGCCTCATATTACTCATTCCCCATAGCCATCTCTATATATAATATGGAATATACTGTATATTTCAATGCATTTTACTTACTTTTTCATCATGTGCTCAAATATTATAGTGGGCATAACAGTGAATGTGATCACTCCACCAGAGGAATTCAGAATGTCAGTAATCTGGGGATCCTGAAATAAACAGAATCCAAGGAGTGAAGAATATCAGGACAGGAGAACACAAACAGGCTGTTCATTATGAATACATAATGTATTCAACAAGACAAATATAATAGCTAAGCCTTCACCTTTGTTATTGTTTATATCAACTTCACTAGTTCACTTCACTATCTTTCCATGATTGGTTTCATACACTTTATGTACTGAAACCACAGATGCATCAGGACAACTCAGCTACCTTCATTCCAATAACATTCTGCCCGTTTACTTCACAAATGTGGTGATCTGTAAGGAGACCGTTGCGGGCGGCAGAACTGTCCATCACAATCGAAGTGATTTTCCCCTTCTTGAAGATGAAGCCCAGTTGCCCGTTGATGTCTTTATGCAATGTGATTGTGCGCTCAAATGGTCTGAGGGTGGGAGAGAGATGAAAAGAACAGAGTTATAGCATCTTATAGCTATAGCATCACAATGTATTTCTTCTAGATAAAGTGATTTAGAGCACTGCATCTTCATCTGTTTAAAGGGAACATACTTGGGACCAAAGGGGTATGTCACAAATATTCAATATAATCCAAAGTTAGCGGGCTTCATTTATTGTCATGTTCCAGCTCAGACTTCCACAAAGGCAGATCCTGATACAAGCCCCACAGCTAAATTAGTCTCAGATTTGAACATTAAAGCTTACGTCCCGACACAAAAGCCAGGCATGTAGAACACTGATTTCATGATCTCCATGGAGAGAAAAAAAGAGTCTCAGGCAAAGGAGGGCTTTTATCTTAGAAGAGAAGCATCTCATCATAATGTCTTATGAGGACTACAAAGCCACACAACTGCTGCAGCCAAAGCTCTCAAGGCATGGCTCTTGATTGCTGACTATGTTAAGTACTTATGCGATATAACAATAATACTAAACATTTTAATAGCCTCCGATAACGCTCACATAAAGATGATTAAAGGTCCAGTATGTAGATATCAGCTTGAAAAAGAATCAAGGAAGGTATGCGCATTGCGTGCGACCCAACCATTCAGCGCAAGTCTTGCTATAAATAGCCTACACTTGATAAACCAGCCATTATCATAAAGTTTATTATGCATCAGCTCTTTTTATACAACCTAACTTTACACAGATGAATAACGTATACATGCCATATCTTGGATGCAGACGTAATGTAAATGGAGAGGAGATTGATTGGGAGTTGACAATACTACCGAATGAATGAAGATTTATGAAGTTCTATTATTTTACAGTACTGTCTCAATTACGGTATATTTGAACCATTTTCTGGGTCTACCAGTACGCGCATGCCCGGTGTACCTGAATACGCGGTTCCATGTGGCCAGAGATTCTTTTGCGCGACAATGAGAAAACGCTTGTGTGGCCAGAGATCGAAATTGCGCTTCGTCTGCGTTTTGCCGTCGTGTAGCCTAGGCCTGAATGGAATCTTATTGTGCTTGTCTTGAAAAAACTCTAGCATTAAAAGATTCCCTTTCTATCCAAGCATTGACATCGATGTTCGAGATGTGTCCGATTGGTCAGAAACCAGTGTTACATATGATCACTTGACTTAGTTCCATTGGAACTATGGAGTTCCAACCTGGTTAAGCAGGTTGTCATAGTACTAGTCGTTTGGCTAAAAGGTAGAGCCACCTTTGTGAATATACCCCTCAGTTCAAAGCCTGGCATAAACACATGAATAATTCACTGGTAACTGTAGCCTTGGTTGCATTATGAATGACCAGGGAGCTCACCTGTCCCGCACAACAATGGCTATCCTCTCTGCACCGGCGTTCATCAGAAATTTGTGGGCCTTGTCTGTGCTCCACCCTGCACAAGTCTCCCCATTAATCTGAAGCACCTGGTCTCCGAAGCGCAAGCCTCCTAGTGCTGCGGCAGTGTTCGCCTGTACCAACTGAACAAACACGCCCTGCCAAGAAACACCACAGTCAACAACAAGGTGACATTTGAATATGGTTGAAACACATTGTACAACAAAGAAAACAGGACTGTATGCTCCTCCTGTATGTTTATTACAACAACATTTCAACCCTTTGGTTATCAGGTCTTTTTTCTTTGTGTCATTGGATGTGTGTGTGTGTGTGTCCCTTTTTTTGTTCTATCTAAAATCCATTGTATCCTATTAAAGGGATGCTTCACAGTTTTGTATGTATCTGTGCTGTTCTTGATCGTTCCAGAGTCTTTAAAATTATTCTATGGAACGACAACCTATGGGGATCTACAGTCTCTAGCATTACACAATGATGGTAATATTTAATATATTTAATAGTGACACAGTTCACATTACCATCACCACCCACCATCACCACCCATTATTATGACAATAATAATTAAGAATAGCTGAAAGATTTAACAAACATAAACAAACAAAGTCACCGCATACAAACTATAGGCCCTGGTTTCAGGTTTAAGGTAAAATCGTTTGACCAAGAAACCTGGAACCTGAATACAATATTGGCTACCTGTGAAAATGACCACATACAGGGGTATTACTGTATATCATGGTATCTTACCAGGAAAATATTGCCCAACCCTAGAAGTGTCTGCATCTTACATTGTCCACAGATTTGAGGCGCAGTCCAACCTTGCCCTCGCCGTCCTTGCAAAGCACAACCTCCCTGATGCCCTGATGGATCTCAGCTCTGCGCACACCACAGTTGTTCCCTGTGATAGGAGCGCTCATGTAACTTAGTGAGGATGGCCTGGGAACCACTGCCTGTGCAAATAACACATATCCAATACATCATTATTCATCAATACCCTATCAACTACAAATTGTTTTTGGTAAACTATGGCTACTTGCATGAAAACTGCAAAATGTTGATTCTTCTGAAATGGTCTAGGAGTAACTGCACTGTCTTTGATGCTTGCTTGATGCCAACTGCATGATCAATAACTATACGGTATTGCATAGTCCTTACAGGCATCTCTTGATCTTTGTTTTTATTGTTTGAACTTCTATAACTGTAATGCTTATATAAACCGTATATCTCTTGTATGAAACATGCAAAATAAATAATTTATACTAGAGTAACCTTTACAAAGAGACTGATTATAATATATATAGGCCAACTAATATACTAATTATAGGCCAACTACTTCCCCAGGAAGTGATTCCCTTGGTCAGTAGAGTGATTACCCTAGAATGGTCCCCCACAGGCACTACAGAAAGAGCCTGGCCAATTGCATCTTCACTGAGGTTCAGCCCCATGAATTCTGACAGCGCAGGGTAAAGTTTGGGATAGAGCCCTACAAGATCAATACAAACAGCCGTAGAATCAAATTAGAGACATAATGCAACAAAAAGCAATCAGCACTTCCTATTTGCAATATGAGCAGCATAACAGATACATTTGAGTCCAAAGATGGCAGAGCAAGTGTGAGGAGAATCTTAACAGTGGACAAAATATCAAAGCAAAGGTAAAATGTCACATGATCTATTGCTTGTACAGGGTAGTAAGCCTTTGTTACCCTTCTCATCTTCCACAGGGTTTGGATGGGAAGAGTCTGGCAGGGCATCCATCTTGGTTGGACTAGCTGAATAAGCACTTTGAACCTGGCAGACAGAATAGATTTGAACGTTATAATTATCCATCAAGCAACTGATGTATTTTTGCTGTCACGTTGTCAAAACTCCAGGGGCCTCATTTATAAAACTGTGCATAGGATTGACATGAAAAGGTTGCGTACGTACAAAAGCCAGAACATTTACACACACAAATATTCAGTTTTACAACACAGTGTATACGCACGTCCAACGCCGGTTTCACTTTATAAATCACAATCAACTCAAAATTTAAAGGAAAACAAGAATAGGAACAATGTAATATGCATGCATTCTAATGGTTGTGCTGTGTGTGTGTGTGTGTGTGTGTGTGTGTGTGTGTGTGTGTGTGTGTGTGTGTGTGTGTGTCTGTGTGTGTTCGTGCAGCCACATGTTTATTATGATCAAAGCCATTCCTCCAAATTAATGTTTGAGTGATGGTAAAAAAAACAACAACTTTATTATCACACAAAATGTTGATTTTTGATGGATGAGTAATAATGAGGCTTTCTTAATCACATACAGTATTTTTGTGTCTATGTGCATACATATCAACACACAAGCAAATTGTTACAAATCTAATTTTTAAAATAAATAGTACAATAGTTGTACACTTGAATGTCTGCTTGCCATTATCCTTCCTAGACTTCTGCTTTCAGAGCTTATTAATTAAGTTATTACTGAAACCAATAATAATCAAATTCAGAGGGAATTATGTAATATGGTAAAGAGTAGATTTATATAGGCTTACAGTTACAACCAGCCCACAATGCTGATGTGGCCCGGGATGAAATTATTTGACAACCCTGCCTTAACACTTCTCAATTACAAACTCAAGGCTATATTTGCATTTTGCAGTAATGAAAATCTGAAATTAATTCAAATGCAACTCTTACCTGTATAAATTGATCCACTTTCATGTCCTCCAATGACGGATAAAGTGACATTGTTGTGTTGTACAACTTCTAACGATACAAATGGAAAGGATGCAAACACATCAAAACTGAATGCAATAGGTATCATCAGGTACAACACATCATCACTTAGGCGATAACCCAGGTGACGTTATGTTTGACTTTGACAAGCCTAGGCTACTAAAGCCAAGACGGCACATGTCAAATAAAACTCCTGTTTTACGGAAAACCCAGGATTTAACTTGAATGTTAATGAAAATGGAACTCAAGTAGAGCTACACCGGGAATTGCTTAGGTAAGACCACGAATTTAAAAACGATTATGTTTAGGTACAGAGCCGCAATACGACGCGCTGCAGCTGTTCTTATGCCGCGGTGATAACGGAGATAACCACGTTATAAATATTAATTTTGACTAGATAGTCACGTGAGGTTATGTTTGACTTTGACAAGCCTACTAAAGCCAAGATGGCACCATTTGAGACGACATGTCAAATGAAAAACACAGGTTTTAGTGATAAGGCATCACTTCACATTGATAGTAACGTAAACTAATCCAGGCGTAGTTGCAGCCACATTCTTGCAGAACATTATATTATAATATATTATGTAGGCTACTTAGGACACCGTTGCGGCATTTACTTGCAGACGAATGCACGCATATCCATGTTCACAGGAATTCAGATGGCTATAGTATGCATCCGAGCGAACATATTTTAAATAACAAACAAAACAAAGACCCTGTCTAGTGTCTACTGACCTTGTAACCTCCTATCTCTAAAGACTCTCTTTCAAATGAATGGGTGCAAATCTGTCAATGGTTTCTACCGCTCGTCGAGGGGTCGTTGGCTGTAGGGGACTAAAATACTGTGACAGACAGGGGAAATAAAGAAATGAGCGCAGGTGCAAATGGCCCACCACTATCCTAGTATGCAAGAAGTACCCTCTCCCTCAAATCGATAACGATCATCACCGTCTGGTGACTGTTGTGATGAGAGAACAGATATTATATTATATGGGATGAAAGATCATGAAACCAATTCACCCGAGCGGCGCTTATAAATTCCTGTAAATGATTGTAAAGCGTAGCCTAATGATGTGATGGCCCGAAGTCAGTCTTCCAGCGCTGTTCCAATAGGCTGCATAAACCGACCGAAATATTGCCCGTTTGTTGTCCCCCAAGGTTAAATCTGAGGGGATCGGTCTCTGTCTGTTCGTAGGCTGTCACATACTTATGTTCATTCGTATGCTATAGCCTACACTTTATTTCCGACACCACTGGGGCAATTTTAACGAAAACTTGAAACGTCTTGCCATAGGCCTACTGATGCGGCATTTACGAAAGTAGGCTACTGTTGGCCTTGTTGACTAAGCTTTGGTGAATGGTTCGTAGTGATTTTAGGAGATTCGAGGCGATTCATGTGTAAACGGAGAAATTGATAATTAACAACCTTGAGAAGATTAAGCTATAGCTATTGGTTCCCTCTAGATGGCGCCAAAGTCCACCTTAAGAAGGTGCGTCTGGCCAGTCACCCAAATATCAGAGGAAAGCCGGGTGAGATGACACACTGCAGGGACGGCTGGTATCAATGGGCTAGCAGGGCTAAGCCCCCCCTATCTTTTACAATAAGTTATTAAATTAAAGAAATATAAAAATATATTTATAATAAGAATTCATAGATAACAATTGTTAAACCTTTGATTTTGGTGGAACCTAGAGCAGCAACAGCACCGAATAGTCACAAAAAACTCTGGATATATCTAAATGGGCTGATTTTTACAGCCCAAACTCCTAGCATCATCTTCCAATCATTGTTGTCACATCGTGATTGACAGGTGTGTTGGCGCCGCCTTGATTTCCCGAAAATTTGGGCTAAATTAATTCAGCCCAGGCTGACTTTTGACCAATGACAGGGCGTAGCAGTACAGTAGTGTGGCTAAGTGCTTAAACACTTTCTTTACAACCATAGCCACTAAATTAGTTAACAATCTACCACCCCACTCAGGGCGTTATGGTGTAGAGCACATCCGTGCGTTCTACAATAAACTGGGTGTACGCAAAGATGATTTTAAACTCTCCATGGTGTCAAACGATGAGGTGTTTAAAAAGCTGGGCGCTCTACACTCAGAAAAGGCCACGGGCCATGACAATATTCCAGCCAGATTTCTAAAAGACTCAGCTGCCTCCATTACCCCAATCATCACCCACATAATAAACCTCTCCATCAAACAGGGACACGTCCCCCTTGACTTTAAAATAGCAAGGGTAACCCCACTGTATAAAAAAGGAAGCAAATTAGACCCAGGCAACTACCGACCTGTTTCTATTCTTAATTCCATCTCGAAACTTATGGAAAAAATTGTTTATGAACAGGTTGATAGGTACCTTACCGAAAAAAATCTGATGTATGAATTTCAATCAGGATTCAGAACATCCCATTCCACTGACACATGCCTTCTCTATTTGAACGACCACATCAACCATGAGGTGGACTCGGGCAAGTACTGCGGCATGGTCATGCTGGACCTCCAGAAGGCCTTCGACACAGTAGATCACCACATATTGTTAGATAAACTGAAAGCAATTGGGTTCGATAGAACATCGGTGAGCTGGATGCAATCCTACTTAGAGGGGAGGGAACAGGTGGTTAGTGTGAACGGAACACTGTCCCCCCCCCTCCCAGTGACCTGCGGCGTTCCACAAGGAAGCATATTGGGACCTTTACTGTTCCTAATATATGTGAATGACATGTCATCAGCATGTGATTGCAATTTGTTCCTGTTCGCGGATGACTCGGCTCTGCTGGTCTCTGACAGGGACATATTGCAGGTGGAAAAAGCGCTAAGCACTGAACTGAGTAGAATCTGCATCTGGCTAGCTGACAATAAACTATCAATACACCTAGGTAAAACTGAAACCATCCTATACGGATCCCCATCTAAACTCAGAAAGGCTGAACATTTTAAAATAAAAGTGGGTAACATTAATATCACAAGAAAAGAGGATATTACATACCTGGGCTCCATCTTAGAGGCAAATCTTTCCGGAGATAAAATGGCAGCAAAAGTAATCAAAAAAGTGAACCATAGAACTAGATTCTTGTACAGGATATCCTCACTTGTCAGTAAAAACACACTGAGGACCCTATCAGGAGCTCTCATTCAATGTCACTTCGACTATGCCGTAACATCATGGTACTATAGAACCACAAAGGCCCATAAAACAAGACTCCAGACAGCCCAAAATAAACTGGTTAGGCTTCTGCTAGGCCTCAACCCTAGGACACATCTAACCGCTGCTCATTTTTTGAGCCTTGATTGGCTACGAGTAGTTGACAGAGTGCAGCAGCTTGCACTGGGCCTGGTCTTCAAGATACGCTACACCACAAAGACACCCAAGTACCTGACAACATACTTCCAAAAAGTGAACAACGTCCACACATACAACACCAGAGGAAGCTCCACGAACCACGTTCAACCGCGTTGCACCACAAACAAGGGGTTAAACTCGTTTGCAAACTATGCAGTAAAAATGTGGAACGCCCTTCCTATAATCTTAAAGGAGTGCAAAACACTGCCCACCTTCAAAACCACTCTCAAAAAACATTTACAAGAGGCTGCAATCCGTAACTGGACCCTCTAAATCAAAAATCAGATTAAAAGACCCGAACTACCCACTGTACATACTTTGTGTTTTGTCCCCCGCCCCCACCTGTGGTGTATGTCCCCACCTGTCCTACCCGCTGTACATACCTTATGTTTTGTTGTATTGTTCTTCCCATGATGGATGTATGTTTATCTTGTAGATAGTAATAGTTATTTGTCTGTATTATCTTGTAGATAGTACTAGTTTTTTTTTGTCTGTCTTACATGTAACGATGAATTGAAAATCAAGGACCCCAATTGAAATAAGCCAGTGGCTTTCTTGGGTTTTTATCCTTTTAGTTGACCTTGTATGTAATATGTACTTTCATGTACCTACTTCTGCAAATCTTCTAATAAAGTTTTCAATCAATCAATCAAACAATAGCAGTACAGTCAGTGGCGTACCGCAAAATCCCGAGGCCCACCCGCAAGGTGGCGGCGGGGGCCCTTTCGCAACAGAGGTTAACTCAAACGGATGTAGCGGTACATTTATTTTAAGGCTGCATAAAGCCTACAGCATAGACCCTATGGTTGGCCTGGACAGCTATCAGCTACAGCGCGCTGGCCGTTTGCTCAGAATCATTCTGACACCGTATGTGTGACTGTGTGTGTGACATGTCCATACACAAACGGCAACAAGAACAGACCGACAGGCTACCCACCACCCTGAGTTAATTTGATTCATAGATTAAGGGGCAGAACCATCTCAGCCCCTCCCCTCCCCTTCGCCCAGCCACCCCCCAGCGCAGTGGAGAATGGTTCAGCCCTGCTTTGCATAAGTTTCCTCTGAGTAGATCCATGTGTAGAGGGCCAAGGCTGGGAGAATTAGTCCCCTTTGAACGGGTTGGATGTATGTCTAGGGAGAAAGCTTGTGTGCTGCTGTGCTGTCTTACCCTGAAACAGTACACTTGCTCCGGTCATCAGTGTAATTGCTGAAGCTATCATGTATTGCGCCTATCCTGTCCCTGGAATGGGCAGCAACTCCTTAAGGCTTAATGTATTACTACAACGGGAAATCGGTAAGTTATCTCTGCAGGAGGAGAGTAGAGGGAGTGTGTGTGTGTGTGTGTGTGTGTGTGTGTGTGTGTGTGTGTGTGTGTGTGTGCGCGTGTGTGTGTGCGTGTGCGTGTGTGTGTGTGTGTGTGTGTGTGTGTGTGTGTGTGAGTGTTTGGGAGTTGTAGAATAGTATGGTGTCTGGCTGCACAGCATGGTTCTCAACTCTAGCATTTACCCTGCGCCCTCTCTCTCTCTCCCTCTCCCTCTCTCTCTCTCTCTCTCTCTCTCCCTCTCTCTCTCTCCCTCTCTCTCTCTCTCTCTCTCTCTCTCTCTCTCTCTCTCTCTCCCTCTCTCCCTGCTGGATGGTTTTCCATTGCCTCAGTTACAGCTGTGTGACAGTACCATTTATTTTCACTTGCAGTTCAAATACAGGACTTCATCTCTCTCTGGACATTGATACACATGTTGTAAACCTGTTAGATGACATCACATTTAGACGAGTTCCATTTTTCATGTTAACAAGTGTAGCTTACCATAAATGACACCTGGCTGTACCGTAGCACATACTTTTAGAAACGGTTACTATTGCAGCGTATAAACACAGTTAAATATACAGTATATGCATATGTTTGACTTTGATATATCAAGTTAAACCCTTCCCATGTTGTTCGCTTTCACGTGTTTTAGTTGCAAGACAGACTTCAAGCCTTGTGATAGTCTAGAAATAGAGTTTTTGGAGCATAGCAGAGAATGTATTTTTACTGGCTGGCTGGTTCTGCACTGAGACTGGGTTGATATAATAACAAGTGCAGGGGTGAAAGTGGTTTGAGTTTCTTACAGGAACTATAGGCTACTACCCCAACCTTCATCGTTTCATATTGTTCTCCTCCTGCCCCCAGCTTCATGCATCCCTGAACACACACATCGTGGTGTTGGTGTCGAAATTAGAAACACTTTAGGGCTGCCATGTTTCACCAAAAGTTTGGAGTGAGAGTTTTTGGTGGTGGAGCGACCCAAAACTGTGCACGTTTTGGTAGCGGCGGCCCCTCTCTCCCACACAATTATTTGTGCTAGTTTCCTGCAATTTTAAACCAGCACAAGAAATGAAAATAATTGGAACATTTGATAAAACAAGAGAAATTCAGATAATATATCTTAAGTCTTAATAAACAAATACAGTAGCCTACAGAGTCTAAAACAAAATTGGGCCTCATCAAGTGAACTCAACCCCTTGGTCAGCAGCAGAAAGACCCTTGGTCATCATCTTATATACAGTGCATAGATGGCTATCATGTTATACAGTACATACCAGGGTTTTTCCTGGGTCAAAATCAAGCCTTGGAGGTTGATGTTGTGCACGCGCAGTGCGCCCAAATTTTCTTTGAGGGACCTCCAATTGTTGTATTTGTATTGTAAATTGTAATTATTATTATTAATAATAATAATAATAATAATACGATGCGATTTGAAAGTACCAGTAGGCTACCAGATACGTATGCACATATTTTGCTACCAGGGTTGCCAGATGGAATTGACAATTTCCAGCCCAACCAGTCTACAAGCTGCCGAATCCACCCGTCCAGTGTGACCAAAAGTAGCCCAATCTGGCAACACGGCTTGCTTATGGAAGCATATAGTGGACTAAGTTCAAATGTTAATGCAATTTGAGATTGCATTTGCATGTTCCACTTTTGCATGCATTCTTTCAGACAATATTCAAATTCAAATGCAATTCTAATGAGGGGATGTGTTTCCTAGAACATATAAATGCAATTGCTAATCACATTATTGCATTACAATTTGAATATTGACTCAAATAACGCAGGCAAAAATGGCAAATGAATATGCTATTTTGGGATTGCATAGTCATTTTCACATTAGAATGAAAATTTGAATTTTGTCAGCTACAAAGCGGATGTGTTTACTAGAACATGTAAATGCAATTGCGTATCACATTATTGCATTACAATTTGAATATTGACTCAAATAACGCAGGCAAAAGTGGCAAATGAATATGCTATTTTGGGATTGCATAGTAATTTTTACATTAGAATGAACTTGTCAGTTTTGTCAGTTACAAAGCAGCGCATGACTTTGAAAATTAAATGTCAAATGGCTTTGCATTATCATTTTAATATTGACAGCGAATGTGCACATCAGGTACATGAAAATGAAAATGCAAATCATTAGAATTGCATTTGAATTTGAATATTGTCTGAAAGAATGCATGCAAAAGTGGAACATACAAATGCAATCTCAAATTGCATTAACATTTGAATTAAGTCCACTATATGCTTCCATACGGCGCGACTGTAATCCCGGTCGGACTGTCTCAGTGCCCAGTGCTGCCCACCCAACCACGTCGCGTCGCGTCGGGTCTACTGTAAAGCGGGTTAACATGTCCTTTTCAAAGGTATTAAAATAGACGCAACGAAACATAACGTCAGCCATGTGTTTCCTTGTTGGAAATTATGGATCGTGAATCGTGATTGCTTCTGCACTCTGCAGCAATCGGATTTTGATTGACAGGCAGCTGCATCTCTTCCCCCAACGGCGTTCCGGCACAGAAAGTCTTGCCGGAACGCCGCACCGGACCGTTCCGGCCCACTTTCACCTATGAACAGGGACGCGGGAAGGGGGGTGCTGAGGGTGCTGCAGCACCCCCTAGCGGCAGGCAGAAGGAGCTCCTCCTGCCTGAATTTAAAAAATGAAAATATTATTCAAACAATAATTTAAAACAATATAATAACTATTGTTGCTTTTGGGAATACAAATATATGTGTTTTTTGTAATAAATGTAAAAATGTGTTTGTTAGTTTTAATGTTAGTGATCACATGGTCATATCTTGCTAGGGACTTGACATCCGAGTTAGCTAACTATCAGGTGCAGGTGCAACTTGGCGCAAAAACGAATCTCTGAGTTCAGCCAGAACAATTGAAGTGGAGCTGGAAGAAGATGCTGATGCAGGGGCAGGGCCTTCTTCCACTTTGCCCACAGACCACCACCCTACCCCATCCAGTGTAGCAGCAGGACCTAGCAGGTCTGAGGCTTACGTTAGCCCTAGCCAACACAGACCAGGGGTCCCGCCACCCCCACCCCCAGTGGAAATTACTGTAAATTCCAACACATTGTTGGTAAAATATTTAACGTTACGTCTTTGTAGTGTGTGGGTGTGTGCATGCTTAACTAGTATTGCCCGTGCATTGGGGCCCGTCGTTATGCCACTGTGTGCGTGTGAGCGAACGAGCAAGCAGCGAGAGGGAGGGAGGGAGAGAGAAATCGTTATCATTTTTTCCCCTGTAGCGTATATAGACAGCACCTCAGCACCCCCAGTCAAAATACTTTCCCGCGTGCCTGCCTATGAACAAGTGGGAGTCTGGGAATGATTAAGGCGAAGAGGCAGCCTGTTGAGGTTACACTTTCCTGTTTGCAGATTGAGCTCTGAGCACCAGCGTTGCTGTTATTCCATCTGGTCTTAATCACATCTGCATTCTTCACTCCACGGGGAGCCTAATGTAATTCCTCTACTTCTCAGTAACAGGCTCTTTGATTCTCGTGCTCTTCTGAAAACGTTTTTTGCGTGTGTGTGTGTGTGTGTGTGTGTGTGTGTGTGTGTGCGTGCGTGTGCATGTTTGTGTGCATGCATGAGTGTGTATGTGTGTTATCGTTCTCCCTTCATCTAAGTCAAATTTGGTTTCCTTTGATGTTGTGCTGTAATTGTGTCACAGGTGTGGGTGTGTGTGTGTGTGTGTGTGAGACAGAGAGAGAGGAGAGAGACAGAGAGAGAGAGTGTAGGTCTCCCTGGCACCACTGCTGCATTAGGGGTGAGGAGAGAGATCTCCTAGTCAGCTCCCCTCCACACAGCAAACACACACTCTCTGCTCCATCACAAAAGTCACCTCCAGATTTATGACATAATTACTTTATCTTAACGTTTGTTATGTATTATGCTTAGATCAGTGTTAGTACTTAGGAGGCCCAACACGTCCTCTCCTCCTGGCATTAGTCTGTGCGAAGTCCTTCACTATGTAACATAGTATGTTTGTTAAATCCATTTGACGTGCGCGCTGGCTTTCAATGCTGAGAATCGCTAGTCTGGAGAGTCTGTCCTGGGACATGGTGCTTCTCAGATAGCTTTTGATAATTTTGAGTTTTGAAAACTCGGCCGGGTCAGCCTGCTGCAGTAACACTGACCTCCACAGCGGTGCCACAGGTGCATCCACGACGTCGTCCCTGACCCAGTGCTAATTGCATCCCTACCGCGTCAGTCGCAGAAGCTGCTTTGGGTCGGTTTGTGCGAAAATATGACATTTTGGGAAGTTTCGCTGCATTTGGTTACATTTTATATTGCTCTTGCCGTTTTTGCGCACCACTGAGGTACTTTCGCTTGCTCATTTTTCTGCAGGGTCTTGTGTCTCGCTGCCTAAAAAAAAAAAGGGAAAAAAAGTTTGTATCGTAGTGCCGAGAGACGGGAGTCGGAGGCGGCGTATCAAATGACAAAGCTAAACGATTAATGAAGAACATGAACGATTGTCAACAACACACGTAGAACTGAATAAACAACTCGGGTACCACGCACTTAACTGTCCGTGCGGAACAATACTCCCAACCCACCGTGGGTGAATTATGTCAACCCACCACAGTATCCAATGTTAGGGGACCCCCTAGAGGCTGGGGGCCCCCCCGCGGTGCGTCGCTTGCGGGCCCGTCCCCTACGTCACTGAGTACAGTGAGGGCAGGCCGACTGTAGGGGGGAGAAGAGTAGTGAAGTGAAGCGGCAATTGCGGGTATTAGCATGCTAAACGAAGTGGATTATTTACTTTCTCATCCATTTTCGATCCAGATACAAATCCTCTCTCACTGATGATCACCTGTCAGCTGTCCTTCGCATCTCCACCTCTGACATTCAACCAGACTTCAGTGCACTTGTTCAAGCCCAAGGTAGACTGGACTTTTCTCACTGAACACAAAAAAAGAACTGAAAAATATCAAAAGCTCTTGTTGCTCTTTCTACTCAGATGCTTAGCTCTGTGTGTTGTAACTTTCTAGTTAGTTAGACAGTTAAAATAGATTGATTAATATGTTAATCAATCTACCTGCGCCAGCGGGAGAGGTGGATGGACGAATATGACCCGCGGCCAGTGCCTCGTCGATATATTGAGTCACAGGGTCTCCAGGCGAGAAAGAGAAAACAGACGTCCCTGTGGCGGCAAAGTACCCGGCAGAAGGTCGATTGCGCAGTCATAGGGTCTATGAGGGGGTCATTCCTTGGCCTGAGATTTGCTAAAGACCTCCCCCAGGTCCCAATACATCCAGGGCATGCCTGTTAGGTCGGGACTGGAGGGAGGAGAAGGACCCGAGGACCTAGAGAGGAGGGGTGAGTGGGAGATAGGCGGGGACAGGGACTGCAACGGGAATGGGAGAGTCGTGGGCGAGGAATCACTGTGGACTGTGACTGAGCCTGCTTCCAGAGAGAGCCGACCTGTGGACCAGTCTATACAGGGATTGAGAGAAGATAGCCAGGGGTGACCTAGGACAATAGGGCAATCTGGGGAGGCCACAATAAAAAACTAAATCTGTTCCCAACAGCCCCCCGCTACCTGGGGACGCACTAGCGCAGTGCGCTGAGTGATGGTAACCGACCCCAATAGCCGACTGTCCAGGGCCCGAACAGGAACCGGTTCGTCAAGCTTCTCCAAGGGAACCTCCCACCCCCGGGCCAGTCCCTTATCCATCAGGTTCCGCGCAGCCCACGAATGCACCAGAGCCCGAACCCGACGTGTACAGCGCCCCCACTCTCTGGGCATGCACATACTGGTAGACCCAGAATTGACTTTCTTTTTGAATGAAAAACTTTCTAGCATGTGACAACTTGATTACATTATATACATTTTATATCTATATCTATATCTTTATATAGATATATATCATTTCATTTGTTCCATGTTGTATGAAATTCGTTTTCACCCAACTCACACTTATTCATGTCAGATTTCGCTAATCATTTTCCCTGCTTCATTGCTTCTCTGCGCATAGGAACATAATTTATGCATTTTCATACAAGTAGTGATGAAGAGAATTTTTCTCTTCTTGTAAAGACTAATGTACAAGTGGCGCCATCCAGCGATCATTGTGCGTCAGTACACAGCTTCTCATTGTAAAGAGGGGCGCTAAAAGTAGCTGAAACAGCGTGGCGCTCGCAGTGTAGGCCTAATCCTTTAATAGTTAGCCCTTAATCCAGTTTTTTAATAATGGTAGACTAGAGGACAGCATAGCATCCTATGATAAACATAGAGTTCCTGTTGTGAATACGATGGTCATGTAAGATACTGTGTAGATTTGATCTTAGTTTGTAAAGAATAGGTGGTGTCAGTGGAAGAGAAAGCTCTGGTAAAATAGCCTCTTTGACACCCTCTGACAGGTGCTCCAAAGCACTTAAAAAATATCTCATGGCAGATGACGAGTTAAAGGGAGCATACAGAGGGTGTCCTAGGTTTCCCGTGTTCATGTGTCAAAGAGGTGTTACAGGAAGTCATAAGAGCATATTTTGTCCCTGGGAATTTGATCTATGGGAGTAAGAGTTGGGGCTCCATGATTTTATGTGAATAGTAAAACAAATAAAGCTTAATCAGGCAAATTAGCAGAAATCACATTTGGCAAGTGAGGGAAAGTAAGGTACAAATATGTTGGAAACTGCAGATAGCATTGAGAGAAAGTGAGAAAAAGTATAAAGTAAAGAGAAGGAAGAAATAAAAAAGTAGAAAATAATTGAGGAAGTCTGCAGGCAGCAGATAGGGAGAGGGCATAATGCCAAGGGATTGCACCATTGAAGTATCCTGATCCAACCGCCCTTAAACAGAAGTATAACTTAAACAGTTGGAGGTAGATAAGGAGCAGTGGGGCCCACGGTTCAGTTAACACCTGTTATGAGGACTTCTTTGAGGCATTCATTCAAAATGAATGCCATGCATTTCTACAATTTCTTCACCACCATATGCAAATAATAGTGAGTCCAAAATGTACATTGTAGCACGCCCTTCAACCCAAGATACTATTTTCACCAGCATTCACATACCATAGTATTAAGCAATGACTTTTAAAATCTTTTCAAATGTCTGTTAAAAAAAACACGCATTTCACAAAAATATAAAAAATAAGACTTTAATTATTTATCCTTTTTTTTCTTTTTTCTTATTTCAACAATGATACACAACAATATGTCAACATCAGTGTCACTGTCTTCAAAGTTATTTCCAACTTTCCCTTATGGTACCTTAGGGGGGGGGGGGGGGGGGGGGGCTGAATCATGTGTCTGTGAAAGTCCATTCTTGCAGTGACAGTCCATGCGACGGGAAAGCGAAAGCTATTGGAATGAATGACGGAAGTTCACTTGTCTTTCAGTCCATGTGGGCAAGAACCAAGATCACATAGCCTTATGAATTACCTAGGGAATCACTAAGAAGCCGTACAATTGTGAACAATTACAATTACAACAATTACAAACTTTGAAGCTGCTGTACATTTGTGAGAAGCAATGAAGCCAGTGGGTGTGGCAGTTTTCGGGTTTAGTCCAAGGGGAACATGAACCAAGAATGACAAATGGTAAGTAAATTAGCATGATGTCCGACTGAAGCCAATAATAACCTAAGGAAATGCAATGGCGCATCGAATTAAAGATTTGATAGTCGCGGCATTATACGTGTCGCCAAAAAATAGACCCCATTGTCATAGACTTCACTTCAGTCAAAGGATTACATTCAGTTAGCACAATGTGAGAAAATAAATAAATAGGCTAATGTAGAATATATTGAAATGTCTGAATAAAGTATTTGTAGCCTACCTTCAAATCACCGGGCGGCAGCAGTGTCGGTCCACTATGCACTGGCAGCGCAACTGACGACGTGTTCTCCAGTCGCTCTTTAAATAGGTTTGTTCAGGGGATTCCCAGAGATTAAATGCTTGTTTACAGTGAAAATGAAACTCAGGGATTAACAGGAAAAAGGAACTACCGTGTGCATTTACGGGAATCGGATCCGTAGGAAAGGAAAAGGAACAAGGAAATATTATTGCTGTAATTTATGGATTGTAAGACGCATCAGGTGGGCAAAATTGTCCCATGGCCCTGATGTGCAGACAGGCTCATATGCTGCTAAAATATATTCACACCTCTCCCTCTCTCTATCTTTGTCCCTCTCCCCTTTACACACACACACACACACACACACACACACACACACACACACACACACACACACACACACACACACACACACACACACACACACACACACACACACACACACACACACACACACACACACACAGCCTCTTCTAGGCATATCTGTCTTTTCTTTTATCCAGCTATCTCTGGCTTTCTCCCACGTGAGCTTCAAGAAAGAGATCGATGACTACACGTCTATCATTTTACCACTTCTTCAATACATTGTAAGTAGACTTCCAGGCTGATGAAGGAAAGGAGAAGAGGAGGGGTGTGTGTACATTATTGGAATGCACCATTGCAACATTATGAATCACTCAGTTTGTTTGTCTCGTAGGAGATAAATATTACTGAGTCACTGGAGGGAAAAATCTGCAACATCACTGACTCACCGATATGTGAGGAGGATAACGTGAGTTTTTACAAGTTAACGATGTCACTTTTTATCTGATCTTTCCTTCCTCATTCCTATACATCTTATTTTATTCCTCCATTTCCTCCCTGAGTCGGCCCCAATTCTCCTTCCTTTTCTTATCTGCACTGATCTGACACATAATACGGTAACCTTGATTTGCACCGCACACTCGCACAGCACACATTTATATTGGATGTTGCACCTAAACTGTTAAGGTACAAGTTATCTCTCAGCTTACACTTACCCCTTAATGTTAACCTCAATTTAGGCAGGATGAAGCACAAATGACCAGAGATCAGTGAGCGTAATGGTCTGTTTTGCTCTCTAGGAAACTCTGTCGATCCGTAACATGGTGTGCAAAGGGAACTTTAAAGGCACCAGGGTGAAAAGTCTCAAGAAGGAAATCCTAAGCTCATTGCAGAGCTCCTGTCCCCCCAAACACGTGAGATCAAAGCAGAGTGATGATACTGTTAGGGTGAGAGGCAGTATGCTCTCTTGAAATAAATTACAGCTTTTAAAGGCTTTGTAAAGTCATGCTGAATAAATGTCTGCAAAATGGTTAGGCCACATTTGGCAGAGTACCAATTGCCAGGACCTGTAATAAGATCCTTAGTATATACTGTATAGCATGAATGACTTGTGAGGCATCTATGTAGCATTTATAAGGGGTTTATGAAATGCCTCTGTAAACTTTCACAAATCATAGTTTATTTAGTGTGACCAACAGGGTTGCTGATAGGTTGTGGTCCTCTTGCTCCTCTGCTAATGGCTAGAAACCTGGCTATAGGCTGGGTTGTGGGCTACTTGTAGGGTTCTGGGCTCGTTATAGGGTTGTGGACTACTTTTAGGGTTGTGGGCTACTTTTAGGGTTGTGGGCTACTTGCTGTAAACACCCCCTTGCTTGTGTCTCACAAGAGTTGATTTGTTTTGATTGGACTGTGCCTAGACCTAGACCCTCATACAATTAAAACAAATATATTACATAAACACATGTGTGTGTCCCCAATTCCCAGAGGAAGTCCGAAGGAGAGAGTACACAACATCCGCAACAACTGAGGAAGAGACGAAGACCAGGAGGAGAGATGACAAAGGCCAGAGAGAGGAGGCTGTGCAAGCTTCAGTTGTCCCTGCGTGGCCTGAGGGATTGCTATGCCTCCCTGGTCCAAAAACATGGGGCCTTGACATGAGAGGTTAGGATGGACAGACACTGTAAGCAACAAACGCTAATTGAATTCTAGAACAATCTGACTGTATGAGTCCCCCCCCCCCCACCCACCCACCCTCTCGATAACATAAGGAGAGGAAGCAATCACTTAGCTGACACCATCCGCTCTGAGGGGTATATACACTGGGGTGCAAAAATGTGGTCACCCCTGGTTTAAATGTCTGTTACACTTATGTAAACAAAGTAACATACGCAATCGAAGCAACAGTTGATTGGTCAGAAACATTTAGAGCTTTTTGATTTTTGGTGCCAGATAATGGCAAATCAAGATCAATACGAGCATGAGCGGGAAATAGATCTTCACCACCATTTATAAATAAATAAATAGGCCTACATACAAACAAACAAACAAGTGATGGGCTGTTCTTATGAACGGCAGAGAGTGTCACTCGAAGTCACTCCCGGAGCAAACAACCGACGCATGCTCCGCTTGAAAAGGGTGGTTTCGATTAGAAACGACGCATCCATCACTTTGCTTCGCTTCGCTTTTGGTGAGAACGCTGGGCAACTGGGAAACTAGGATCCCTGGAGATCAGAGTTGTTCTTGCTGCCATCAGTAAAAATATTTCTACTCTTTAATATCTCCCACAGGTGCTAAGGAAGATCATACTTGGTAGGTGTGATCAAGCAAAGAGAGAACATTTATGGATATGTTGTTGTATATGTATGTATGTTGCACTGATATGAAGCACTGTGTAATTAGCACAAACTGAAAATGTAAGGCTCACATGCAACCTTCAAAACATAGTACAATTAAACTCTTCTCTAACTGCAGTGCCATTTTTTCCTCCAATGTTTTGTCTAAATTGTCATTATCAGGTTGACAGCTTAAAAGTTGATTCTGTCACAATTGGTTGAGTTCAACTGAAGCATCCCAGGGACGGTGAAATTCCTGTGAAATGTTTTTGTACAGCACTTGTCTCAATTTCAAGCTTTGTATGGGATGGTTTTGTCAGGCTGAAACACTCATACTAGGCTTTGTATCATACATCATTTTAAAATGATCATGTCTTTATGTAACTGTGAAACAGTACAAATGCTACTTCTACTGCAAAGTGTTCAGCAAGAACGGGCTCATTGTAATCCATGGAACAGAATCAGTAATGGTACCATTCCTCATTCCATTCCATGCATTACAATGAGCCATCCCTCGATTTCTACCACTGCAATAGAAGACTGTTCTATTTATTTATTTTTTAAGGCTGAACACTTTATTAGGAACACCTGTACACTTTCTCATTCATTCAGGTGGTGTAATGGTGTGGGGAATGTTTTCTTAGCACACTTTGGGCCTGTTAATAGCAATCAATCATCGCTTGAGTGCTACAGCCTATTTGACTATTCTTGCTGACCATGTGCATCCCTTCATGATCACAATGTACAATAAAATTATTTAGCGCATGACCGGGCAAGGTCCGTTGTGGAACGCACTAGGCATGTTGAAGGGGAGATGGTGTTGCCGTGACAGCTCCGGAGGGATATAAAGGAAGAATGAAATACAATCATAAACATCAGTTCCCTTTAAATCTTGAATTACTAATTTTCTCGGCTGATAACAACATCCTTAATTTTATTACGAGCCACTAGCATGAATTACAGTAGGCAGTGCGGCTCACATGCCTGTAATAACTCTGCATAACCAGTAGGTAATGTGTGTACGCAAGGGCAATACCTGACGTAGAGCTACGATCGTTTCCACGGTCAAATTGACTCACGTTGAAATTGTATAAATCACTACGTTGACGTGGTTTTCTACGTACGACACGGGTAAGATCAAATTTGATCCAAAGTACTTTCTATAAATGGCGTAATTTTTTCACCTGTGGCCCCCGCTGCTGCTCAGGGACCTGCTGCCCTACGACCTGACCTACCGCCTGCTGGTACACACACACACACACACACACACACACACACACACACACACACACACACACACACACCTGCTGCCCTACGACCTGACCTACCGCCTGCTGGTACACACACACACACACACACACACACACACACACACACACACACACACACACACACACCTGCTGCCCTACGACCTGACCTACCGCCTGCTGGTACACACACACACACACACACACACACACACACACACACACACCTGCTGCCCTACGACCTGACCTACCGCCTGCTGGTACACACACACACACACACACACACACACACACACACACACACACACACACACACACACACCTGCTGCCCTACGACCTGACCTACCGCCTGCTGGTACACACACACACACACACACACACACACACACACACCTGCTGCCCTACGACCTGACCTACCGCCTGCTGGTACACACACACAAACGCACACACACACACACACACACACACACACACGCACACACACACGCACACACACACACACACACACACACACACACACACACACACACTGTAATGCACACAATCAGGGAGAAGTGACACAATACATAAATCCTACACTTTGCATAATTCATAACATCTGCAGCAGCTCTTCCACTGCATCTTGGGAATTTTATATGCATCACAACCCTAATCCACATCTCAGTAAGAGTCCCACAGAACAACAACACCACACACACACACACACACACACACACACACACACACACACACGAAGGAATAGTGTCTGTCAGCATCAAATAACAAGGCAAGACCCCAAATTGCTTCATTGCCTCTTACAGTAAAACTAAACAGAACCTGCTGCTGCAGCATGCTTCACTAAGCATATTAGACCGTAATATGTGACTCTGCCACACATTTTTCTCCTTTAAAATGGCAATACAAATCACCTTTGAATCCAAAACACAAGCCTGTAAAAGAATTGAGCAATTTTTCAATTGACAAGCAATCAAAAGAATGTAGCTATTCTTATCAAGCAGACTTGCTGACTTACCTTGTTGATGATGACACTGTAGGATGATAAACGCAGCTTGTTGCAGTAGCCCCTTTTATACTGTGCCATTGTCCTTGGTGAGAATCCTCCTTCCTTTACATGGGCATGTATTGTTTGAGCTGCACGAACCTGTTGCTCTTGGATAACTCTATTAAGTACAAAGGAGTGCAGTTATATTTAGCACTTGCACACCATAAAATGTCACAAAAAGTCAATAAAGCAGCTGCCATTGTTGTATTCACAAACTCTCTCAACAAAAGAGAGAGCAACTCACACTTGGCATAACATGAACTTTTATGACTGATCACCTCATAGGTTTCTGTTCCAAAACCATGTATACTGTATAGAGGGATGCCATTATTATAAAACACTGACTATATTTCATAGATGAAAAACTTGATGAAGTACTGTAATTATGCAAGCAAAATATTTATTATATAAATCATTCTACTTTGGTATGAAATCTAACTAAGGATACTCTACATCTGTTGTTGCTGAGAAGAAGGCCATTTGAAAAAATTGCCTCAAAGCTATAAATATGACAACTGCCTTGCAGGCACATTAGACACGCTCACTATTCATTCATCTGTATCTAGCAAATTGACTCCAAGAGGTAATGTTACCAGTATCAACATGGTATTGTTGTGTTGGGATCAAACAGATGTCTAAAGGGGATCTGTCTGACAATCTGTCTCCTGAATAGTTGCATGCAGATCATGTAGATCATGTGGGCAAATCTCCTTGTTCCTCTGACCAGGATAGAGGAACAGCAGCTTTTTTAATGACCGCTGTTTCAGTGGATTCAGAAAAGTAACATCATTACAGACACAGACAGGCAGGCAAAAACCTGTTCTCTTATTAAAGGATAGTTGGGACATAGGCTAAATACTGGCATATCAAGCCCCAACCTGGATACAGCTATTTTAACAATAATTACAGTACCTGGTTTGCATAAGAATCAACCAGACTGTGGATCAGATTGTCAGTACAAACTGAACAAATGGAGAGGAACAAAACTGCTCAGGAATGCTACACCGTATAGGGAAACATGCAAACATCTATAAAGTTGAATGGCTGAGAGGAAAAAGCAGTCGATCATCCCGGTCACTCTACAAAATTGGTCTATTTTAGCGTTAGACTACTAGCACCTGTCGTCATGGATGTTTTTGCATGTGTGTGCATGATATGTCCGTCCTACTTGAACTAAATCAATCTTTGTATATTCGTATACTTTGTATATTTATCAAATTAACTAAATCAAATGAACTAAGATCTGTGCAGTCAGATGGACTCATTTCCACTGATTGAGTAAGTTGTTGAAATGTTTGCATTCAAGTAAAATTTAGTGTAATCGCAAACAGAGTGAATATTTGACTGACTCGAGACATTTCAGCTTTTCATTTTTAATTACATTTTAACTTTGACATTGTGGGATATTTTGAGTAGATCAGTGACAACAAATATCTACATTAAATCTATTTTAAAGTCCAGTTGTAACACAACGAAAAAATAACTCTAGGGGGGTGAATACACACTGAAGGCACTGTAATACAACCAACAGCCAACCTTGTATTCATCATGGAGACGTTTTTAGTTGTCTCTGATGCACACACTCAACATATTCTCCAGAAATGTTCATCACACACCACAGATTCTACATAATGTTTATTGATAGTGGATATGTAGTAGGTAGGTGACATTAAATGCGGTACATGTTTTGGCATATCCAGTAAGAATCATCACTCCAGCAAACATTATAGCTTGCATCAGGGATCTGTTATAGTCATTGCAAGTTCTTCAAAATAACACATGAAGATATCAGTTACAGCTTATAGTCTGTCTGAGTACTATCAATACCCATAGAATAACTGTCTCTCCAGTCTCCTTTGACTAAACATGTGATGGAGATTGTGATTTTTCTGAACACATAGGGTAATGCCCTTCACTCCTGGTCCCCTTTCTATTCCAGACCACAAAAGTTCAAACATTTTGGAGGGCAGAGCCAAAAGAAGTATTATTATTTAGTAGGCCAACTCATTAATCATGCTTTCCGAAACAGCGGCCAGGACTAGTTGTGGGGAACACTGAACACAGAAAGAGCAAGCTTGATATGACAAATACAGAAAAACAAGTTGTTACCTGAGCTGTTACTCAGATACCAGTGTTCAATTCAATACTGATTCAAAATAAACACCAGAAAATGAGTGAGTTGTTTCTCATACAGTTAAAATCAAATGAAAAAAGTAATACGAAAATAAATAACACATTTTGTAGTATAAAGTGTGTGGACAGGACTTGCAGGTCCTTGCAAGGAAATGTTAGCCTTAAAACCGTTCTCTAAAGTAAGGTTTACTTTAGAGGACAATTGTTTTTACAATTGTCACTCTCTCATTGCTCTGGGGCTGGCGTGTCGAGAGAAATAAAGTACCACGTTAGCCAATAGGCTTTCGAGAAACAGGATTATTAAACAGCAATGGAATATGTAACCCTGTTGCCAATTTAACATGTTTCAATCAACCTGCTTGTAAAAGTAACACTCATCTATTATCAGTAGTCAATTATATTGCACTTCGAAAACAACATTATGTTAGGATAAGGGGATGGACAGGAGGAGGGAGGGTGTGATGAGAGTACATTAAATATGGTTCTGTTCAGCCTATTGTTCATTGGGAGTGTATACAAATTGATGGTTATAGGGGGAATCATTTCTCTTTTCCCCACTGCCATTTTTCACTCATCTCATCTCCTGTCATAAGCTCTCCCCTTCTCTTGTTTCCCCCTCCCGTTTTCTCTTCTACTTCTCCCTTTTCCCCAGCTCTCTCTCAGATGCACATCCTCTGGACTCCACACTCGCAGCAGAACTTGGCCCCCTCTACAGGGTACCTAGTTCCGCACTCGTGACAGAACTTGGAATTCGTTCCACCGTTGTCCACCTCAATCGCACTTTTGGCATCGTTCCTTTTGGCATCGCAGAGAAAGAGAAAAGAAAATGACAATCATCTTCAGTGTTTGCAGTGGTAATTAATTCTGGTAAATGAAAGTGTTCCCTTACAGCTGAGGTTGAGAACTATGGTACGTAGGCCTTACCTGGAGTTGTAGTTGTCTGCATTGTAGACTTTCCTCTTGTTGAGTCCGGCTCCTGATTGGCTGTTCTTCAAAGAGCCAGAGGAAGAGCCCGAGGAACCTAGTGGCCTAGTCTTTCCTCCAACCCTGATAGGGCGAGGAGAGGAGAGAGTGTGAGAGGAGGAAGGAGAAATCAGTAGGGATGCACCGAAATGAAAATTCTTGGCCGAATACCGAGTGCATACCTGCAGTTTTTCATTTATTGTGCCAATTTTTGTACCAATGCATAAATTAAATAGATTTAGCTTTTTATTCATGCTTGTATGCTTATTCATGTAAAATAATTATTATCAAAAGTATGTGTTTGAAATTATATACTTTATGTTACATAATATTTCCTCATTTCATGAAAGATTAAAAAAAGAAAAATTGTGACAGCGGCTGGTGAAAGGGGGAACAAGTCACCAATCAAAATGATCTGGCTTTTATTTTGAAAACGGAAATACATTTCGACATTGTTGAAAATCACATCACACACTCGCTAGTCAAGCCCAAATAATGCAATGCATTGGATTTGGTGAGTAATACCCACTGCTACCTAGTTAACTATAACACTACTTTACATTGTTAGCAGACTCACAAAACAAGCTGTGTTAGTTGACTAGCGAGTGTGTCAATGATTTTCAACAACGCTTAGCTTGCACTTTTATTTCGATTTTTTAACGACTGGAATGAGGAATGGTAGCAAACCCATGTATGGAACAAACTCACATGTTTGATACCATTCCTCATTCCGTCCCATGCATGACAAGAGCCCCTCCTCCAATGTCGACCTCCTCCAGCCTCCCCTGGTATGTGCATAATATCCCTGATTTCTAGGGATGCACCGAAAGCATGGTCTATCAGACATGTCATGTTTTTTTTCTTCTAAATACGAACATTTTTCTATTAACTATTATTATGAAGTCAACTTTCTAAGTATTAACCGTATGATGGTTTGGAAAACGATTTCCCAGGCTCTGTGGACATGTGTACTCACCCTGATGGAGGACTTGTCAGGCCAGACGGAGAGGTGCGATTGGGAGAGTACCCCGACGAGACACCCCTCACTGCGCCTGCAGAAGGAGCCTTACTAGAGGGGATCCCTACAGAGAGAGAGAGAGAGAGAGAGAGAGAGAGAGAGAGAGAGAGAGAGAGAGAGAGAGAGAGAGAGAGAGAGAGAGCGAGAGAGAGAGAGAGAGAGAGAGGGGGGGGGGGTTAATGCGCAAGTATTGAAACTCTTGAAGTTAGTCATTCATTAAAATGTCAGTGAGACAGAATGTAGGAGTCATCTGTTTCAGTGACACAAATATCTTAAAGAGGAACTGAAGCCAACCAACTTTTCCTGTTGAAACGGTCTATGTGGCCCCAGTCGTAGTCATACGGTATATCTACATATTGTACACATACATTTTAGACCCAAAATTTGTCCATCCGGTGAATTGTGACATCTCGATTCACCCTGAGAAATGATGACGGTTGGGCTTTGGCTGGTACATCAATCCACACCTCCAAGACACAAATCTTGTTCTCAGTTGTATTTATTTTTTTAAACGAGGAGGAGGGAAATCAAGGCAAAGAACCCAGCTAGTGCAGCCCCTCTTTAAAGGGATGGTTCAGCCTATTTTCATAATTCGGTAAAAATGCTGCATCTTACCACAGGTTGTGCACATAGTGGCCAGTAGTGAAATAATTTCTGCTAATCCGTTCCAATTCACAAAATGTCAAACGTATCCTTTCAATACAGCTTATTGGAGAGGGTGCTACTAGCTGTGTGTGACGGAGACAGTATTACAAATAGAGGTCACCCTTGCAGTCACGCAAATATTCTCATCGTCACCTGACTGACTGCAGTACTACAGTATCTGTGTGTGTCCCATTTCTTCTCCATACAACAGAGGTTGAGCTGGATAAGATCAGCTCCTAGATCAGGTCTTACCGGTGGCCTGGCCAGAGGCTGACCTCTGAGGTAAACGGGAGGAGGATGGCGAGACAACCGGGACAGACGGAGGGTTCACTTTCTTAACAACAGGAGACTTCAACTGTGGATGACAACACACAGACGCAGATACAGATACAGACACAGACACACACAATCAGTTGCCAACATTATGGTTAAATGAAATCTTTATGTAATAACCATTAGACCACTATTGCTAGCTAAGCTACTGAAGCAGCTTTTGCAGCAGGACCACTGGGCTGTTTCAGAAGGCAGAAGAACTACCACTCCCAACATCAAAATGAATAAACCAGATCATCAACCAAGATTAAGTAGCCCCCAGAAATAACACTGATTTGACTGATCACAAGTACGTGCACAGTGAATGAAGTGGTACCTGCGTGCGTGCTGGGGGTTTCTTCACGTCTCCAGGGGGCTTGCCTTTGTTGGGGAGGCGGGCTTTCTGCTCCCGGCAGAACTTGATGTGTCTGTCAGCTGCATTCTCACTGAACCTCCTGTCACAGTACGGACACTGGATGTAATCTAGGCATAGGGTTGGGAACAGAAGGTTATGGGAAATATGAGTGCAAAAAAAATGCATGAGATGGAAAACCCGGTCTATGAAAACTACCTACTTAAGTCTGCTGACTGACACCGAAGCCCGGAGTCTTCTCAGAAGATAGAGTCGCTGTGAACATTTCTTGAAAACATACTCTGTGTTTTCAGAGAAGCTCATCTGACAATCTAAGACTGTACCAAAATATTTGAATGTACTCACAGTTTCAACATGTTGCCCATCAAGTGAAACTGGCTCAGTTTTCAGATCTCGCTTGGTACACATGATTAGTTATTTGGTCTTAGCCATTTGGTCTTGTTTTCCAGCTGGCTAATGTTACACCACGATTCAAGAGCCTTAGTGTAGGCCAGGTAGACAGCTTCACCAGAGGGATCTTTTTCCCGCAGGAGGCCAACTAGGGCCATGTCATCAAACAAAAATGTCGGCTCGATAGACTCGGGGTTGCCTGATCTACTTTGAGCCATGTCTCCGTGAAGCAAACAAGGTTGCTCTGTCTGAATTCACAATCATGTGAACATAGCCACTAGCATGTACTAGCACATAGCCACTAGCACGAACATGTGATGTGTTGCTTTCTTTATACGTTCAGCTGTCGGTCACCTGGCGGCCAGATGCCCTTCTCCTTCAAGTGCCCTGAATGAACCTACGTACATTTCATTTACCTGGGTCGTAGGATGGTGGAGGAGGAGGTGGTAAGGGCCCTCCATCCTTCATAACCTGGGTGATGCCTTTAGCAGCTCTGATGGTGTTGATGAAGTCCTCGTGTTTCCTGCGCCAGTTAGATGGCTTCTTAGGGGGCAGTGCCTGTAAGGGGACAACACGGTAATGACTGTAACGGCCAAACTATACCAACACTGTTAAAGCTCCATAACGTCAGGTCCAGTTTAATAACTCACGGTGATCTATGAGACATGCTAGACAGTATGCGAAAGCAGCACGTCTGCGAAGTGAGGCTCGCTTGAAGCAGCGTAGTTTTACGCTTCAAATAAAAAACATTTTAGCTGCGAGAGCATTGTAGAGGCGTAGATGCAGAGAAATTAGCACATAATATCAATCATCCTAAAACTAAATAGGAAAATGCAAAAATCACCCTGCACCCTGAAAGGTATGGTATCGCATTTTAGGCTTGTATTGAAAAAATATGAACAGTGTTGACACAATTGTTGATGCAGCTACAGGCTTACTTCAAATAATTGAAATTACAGATAAGTTACGGTTCCAAGAATATAGCCTCCAGTTATGTGTTGCCGAAATTATTTTCAGATAGCTTCCTTTTCTTTACCACCAAAATGTGTGGTAGTGCATCTCGTCTTGCTCTTAGTGCGGCACCCTGAAAAAACTGTTAACGGAACTATGACGGTACACTCTCGTTTCGGTGTTGGTGTAAGTTTCAGCATAACACTTTAATGACCAGTAAAGAAGTGAGCGAATGAGTCACAGACTGAAATAATGACCCCAGACCCTATTCCTTAACACCATGTAAATCAGAAATAATGGGACTTGGTTCCAGCTCTGTGGCCGAGTCCTCTGGTAGGCTAGATGGGGTCAGTGGATCAATCATGCTGCATACACCTCCACATCCTCCAGATGGCTACTGGGAGGCTATAAGAGAGATGTTGGGGGGGCGGGGGTGTATTTGCTGTCTGAGAGGTGTTGAGGGGGAGGGGCTAGTGGCTGTATGAGAGGTGTTGAGGGGGGAGGGGCTAGTGGCTATATGAGAGGTGTTGAGGGGGGAGGGGCTAGTGGCTGTCTGAGAGGTGTTGAGGGGGGAGGGGCTAGTGGCTGTCTGAGAGGTGTTGAGGGGGGAGGGGCTAGTGGCTGTCTGAGAGGTGTTGAGGGGGGAGGGGCTAGTGGCTGTCTGAGAGGTGTTGAGGGGGGAGGGGCTAGTGGCTGTATGAGAGGTGTTGAGGGGGGAGGGGCTAGTGGCTGTATGAGGTGTTGAGGGGGAGGGGCTAGTGGCAGTATGAGAGGTGTTGAGGGGGGAGGGGCTAGTGGCTGTATGAGAGGTGTTGAGGGGGGAGGGGCTAGTGGCTATATGAGGTGTTGAAGGGGAGGGGCTAGTGGCTGTCTGAGAGGTGTTGAGGGGGGAGGGGCTAGTGGCTATATGAGGTGTTGAGGGGGGAGGGGCTAGTGGCTGTATGAGAGGTGTTGAGGGGGGAGGGGCTAGTGGCTGTCTGAGAGGTGTTGAGGGGGGAGGGGCTAGTGGCTGTCTGAGAGGTGTTGAGGGGGGAGGGGCTAGTGGCTGTATGAGGTGTTGAGGGGGGAGGGGCTAGTGGCTGTCTGAGAGGTGTTGAGGGGGGAGGGGCTAGTGGCTGTATGAGAGGTGTTGAGGGGGGAGGGGCTAGTGGCTGTATGAGAGGTGTTGAGGGGGGAGGGGCTAGTGGCTGTATGAGAGGTGTTGAGGGGGGAGGGGCTAGTGGCTGTATGAGGTGTTGAGGGGGGAGGGGCTAGTGGCTGTATGAGAGGTGTTGAGGGGGGAGGGGCTAGTGGCTGTATGAGAGGTGTTGAGGGGGGAGGGGCTAGTGGCTGTATGGGGTGTTGAGGGGGGAGGGGCTAGTGGCTGTATGAGAGGTGTTGAGGGGGGAGGGGCTAGTGGCTGTATGAGAGGTGTTGAGGGGGGAGGGGCTAGTGGCTGTCTGAGAGGTGTTGAGGGGGGAGGGGCTAGTGGCTGTATGAGAGGTGTTGAGGGGGGAGGGGCTAGTGGCTATATGAGGTGTTGAGGGGGGAGGGGCTAGTGGCAGTAGGGAACTCGGAGCAGCCCCCAAGACAACATGAAGCATTGTTTCCTTTTCTAATGCAATACAAATGCATGTCAGGCAGTGCGATTCAAAAGCAGTGGAGAAGCAGGAGGCATCTTGTCCTCGTCAATCAGTCTATGTGACCTACAGTGGGTGCAAACGTTTGGGCACCCCTGGTTTAAATGTCTGTTACACTTAGGGCCGGTTTCGGAGACAAGGCTTAAGCCTAATCCTAGACTAAAAAACATCTTCAATGGAGATTTTACATTGAAAGTGTGATTTAGTCCAGGACTAGGCTTAAGCCTTGTCTCTGAAACCGGTCCTAAATCTCCTAGGCCCAGTAGTTCAAAACTGCTCCTAAAAGTATCACAACAAAGATTGTCAATCACAAATGTAATTTAGATTAAAGAAAAAATATCTTCAACAAAGAAAAGTCCATCATCTGTCATCACCTTTCAAAAGTAATTGCGGACAATAGCATCTCACATTGCACCACCACTCAGTCTCTCATTTAGAGGGAAATCCAGAGGTGGGCCTAGATCATCAGCAGGTGCAAGGGGCTCTGGAGGATCATGGATGTCAGAGAGGGGGACTCTGCGATGGACAGCGATATTGTGTAGCACAATACAAGCCAGTGTTATGCGGCATGGTCGTTGGGGTTCCACTCTCAGATAGTTGAGGCATGCAAAACGCCTCTTCAGTACTCCATTATGATTTTATGTCCTTTATGTATTTAAAAATATAATTAGACATTATAGATGTCTCTGCAATGTGGTCTCTTGTCTTCCTTGTATTATTTTTCATATCCACTAGATGGAGATCGGTAGGATTAAAGCACTGATATTCAGGATCTAGTAATCTTGAAAAGTCTGAATCTGGATCAGGGTGATCCTATCCTGAATTGCTTTGAAATACTGGGACAAAATCTGGCCGAGTTGTCTGATCCTGGATCCCAAAAAATGGGATTTCAAAATCTGATCGGATCTGATTGAGAATAAAAGTTTTGAACTACTGGGCCCAAGTGATTAAAAGGCATTTTGACTAGGGTTGCCCACATTTTTGCACCCCACTGTTTTAAAAGTTATACGACATCTCTAGTCTGAAACGACCAAGCAAATTATTCTGAATGCAGTGTGATTTTCATATTACCTTTCCAATTAAGACAATGGACTGTATAAAAGTGATCTAAAAAGTATCTGTTAGGGAGAGATTTTGAAGGGATTAGTTCATGCACATACTCTCACAGGTAGACTCTCACAACTTTTATGGGATGAATAATCAATGGACGTTTCCTAATCTGTGTCTAGTTTTTAAACGTATTACACAGTGTTAATGCAAACTACTCCAGCTAAAGTTTGAAAGACAGAAAGATACTTCCAAGCATGTGTGTAGGAAACATTGAAAATGTGGGTTCTCAGGTTCAGATTCAGATAACGTTGATTGCCATTATGCATACATATATAGGAATTTGCTTTGGCATTACAGTAAGTGTGTTTATGCTTTTTTTTCACGTGTATACAAAAACACTCCCCCCGAAATATCTTAACAGATGTCATTTCCTGTATTCTGGTGCCTTTTAACAGGTGGTTTGATAGTTTTATCTGAATATACTAGCATGAGAAAAATTATGGGTACATTTTGTAATTTCATCCAGAGGAAGTGGCTGGCCCCAGATCACATATTATCATATCAAACCAAGAGATCATAAGCCAAAAAATAGACCAAAAATAGAATCTACTCGTCAGTTACAAATATAAACTAGCCTCCCTCCTCCTCTTTTAACTTTCTTGCTAACATTAATCTTAACGTTAGCAAGCGTTAGCTCTTCTTAGCAGTTAGCTAACCAAAGAGCGAGGCTGCTGTCAGTCAGTATAGACTTTGCAACAAAAACAAGAAGGCTATAAGCAACAGGAGTACAAAATACGAACGTTTAATTAAATGCCAAGCTTTGATTTTCCGTAAGTTAACATTTTCCTGAACATTTTGTGGTGACAGTGTGACCCAGCTACCTGGCATGTATACCAAGCTACTGCACCATCTGCCCATTAATTGGAAGACCACTTGGCAATTTGAATTATATCTGCAATCTGTAATATAGTGCACTTATACTTACTTCATAATTAGTACCCCTTTGGTGTTTGCACATACAAAGGAACCAGATAGATGAAAGTAAAATGACTCCCCTGAGCTTGTTGGACGGTTAGAGACATGTCTATAACTTACACCCATCTGATTACCTTTTTAATCACATAGCTTGAGATCAGATATCTTCCCATTTGAGAGCTAAAGCGTTGCAATTTTATTGTATTTTAAGCCAAAACCCCCAGGGTCTGTTCTTCCTCTCACCTTTGGTTTGACGGGTTTGAGAGTGGAGATCTCAGTGCCGTCGGCTCTCTGTCTACTGGAGTCAAACACCTTCCTCTTCTTAGCAGCCGCTTTCTGGCAGATGGGAGTATGCTTCTTCTACAGAGAGATTTCAGACATGAACCGTCAGAATGTAGTTTGTTGAGCTTGTTGAATTTATTTCTGGTTTAAGATGAAAATCACAATTCATGTTTCCCATCTGGATTTTTTCAAACAGCTAATACAGTGAAAGAAATAAGTATTCTTTAACAATTATTTTATTCAACATATTTCCATTGCAGTTATTCACATACAATTTAAACCAGACATTTGTATTAACTCTACACAGCTAAATAAAGTGTTAGGATTAACACTGCTATCCATAAAAAAGCTATGTGCAATAAAGTGGAATGACACAGGAAAAAGAATATTGAACACAGTATGAAGAAAAAGCACAAAACCAGCCACTAATGACTTCTCCTTCCTGTGCTAATTAGAATCAGCTGGGTTTGTGCATGTTGGTGGGTAAGTACTTGCACTCTTTGAAAAAATGGTTTCCCACCTCTGAATGCAAGTAAACAAATCATTTGTTACCAAGCTTTCCTGCAAGAAACACCTCATGATGGGAAGAAGTAAAGAGCTCTCCCAAGACCTTCGCAACAAAATTGCGAAGATCCAAGGACCACTCAAGCAGAGCTCCAGAAAGACCTGGAAGCAGCGGGTGCAGTTGTCACAAAGAAAACAATTGCAATGCACTCCACCGCCACAGTCTCCATTCACAATCCCCCCTGAAGAATCCATTACTGGAGAAAAGGCATGTTTAAGATCATTTGAAGTTTGCTACAGAACATTTGGATAATCCAGTAGATTACTGGGAGAATGTATTCTGGTCAAATTGACCTAAGAGACAAAATAACTGAGAGACCATTACCAGAGCCAAACCAGTAAATCAGAAAAGAAAACGTACAAGAAATTGTACGCCTATGTAACATAACATATGTTATGCTATATTATCTTAATATTATTATATATTATCTCATAATAAATCCCAAATGGGAAAAATGTATTGGATTTCTCATCTTGAACCAGAAGTAAGTTCACAGACTACAGTCTGACAAAATACGTTTTATAATTTAATTTTGCCATTTAGCAGACGCTTTTATCCAAAGCGATTTACAATTACGAATTACAGGGACATTCCCCCTGGAGTAACTGAGGGCTAAGTGCCTTACCCAAGGGCACACTAGTAGTGGTGTGGCTTCAGGCGGGATTTGAACTCACAACCTTCCGATCCCAAGTCCAACTCACTATCCACTAGACCACCACTATCTATTCTTTGCTCAACAATCATGGATTGTTGGATAAAATAGAATGTCTTCTTTTCAGGTTTGAAGTGGTCGGAGGTTTTAAATCTCTCTTTCTCTGTCACCTGCACACGCACACACGTGAGAGAACCATATGGATGTGAATATTGTTGTGTCACATGCATGTGAGGTACGAAATGCATGAATGCCTAAGTGAAGCACGTAGTCCAACGAGCGTTATCTTGTTGCTACGGTGATTGTATTACAGCTGTGTGTATGTCATATTACAGCTCTGTGTGTGTGTGTCTTCATGTCATCAGGCTTCCTGCCATCTAATAATTACTGTGGATAATATAACCAATATAACACATAGGTTACATACATACTGTAGGTGTAATTATTTCATTTCCACCTCCAGGGAATACATACTGTATCTATCTACCTCATACTGTATATGTCAACATAGGCATTAACTTCGCCACTGTTTGTAAAGTTGTAGTTAGACTACACTTGCATGAGGATTATGACATATTACAAAAAGCAGCGGAGCCACATTTTCTATGTACTGTCTTCGCCATAATCATAAAGGAAAAGGAACTAATATGGCAGCCACGCTTTCCAGCTACGGCAAGAGAACATAATTGGGATGCACCGAAGTGAAAATCCTTGGCCGAAGCCAAAACCGAAATTAAGGAAACACTGAGTACCTAACGGCAGTTTTTCGGCTTGGCCGGCTTGTACTCCTTTCACCAGCAGCTGACACATAATACTGTGATCCCATCAGTTTCCAGTGATCACTTAGCTCAGACTTTCATTTTGAAGTCACAAAAACGAAAACAGCATGGGTTAGTTGCACTGATTGATCGCGTCATAAGAAAAAACGTATTGTATTCGGTAAACATTCTGTCTTTTCACACATTTGGCCAAACACCAAATGTGTGATTTTATTGTGTGCGCTATTTTCGGCCAAATAATTTCAGGGGTTGGCTAGCAGTGGACTTACCAGGACTTTAGGGAAGAAGCTCCTTCCACAGATTTTACATGGAGTCAGCTCCTCATTGGGGGGGGACTCGACATCTGTTATGGATTGGATAGAGATTATTAGAGTCCATTGTCATTGTCAAACAATAATATTAGCCACACATTGAAATGGACAATGCACATTTCTTATCACATTAGGATGCCTGAAGTCTCACGTAACAATTTAAGTCATTTTGAAACTGGCACCATTAAATCACTATAAATCATGACTGACTGGTCTGAGTCTGACCCATTTGAATGGTTTCCACCCCTTTGTAAGCTCCTTTCTGTCACCAGCCTGTTCTCAAAGACGTTAGGCCACTTCTAATGTGTCAGATTTAGCCAAAAGGCCATTCATAGTTAGTCCTTCAGAAGATTATAGGGTTGCCTAGGGGTGTATAGGTAATAGGCAGGCCAGGCCTACAAGGAGATGGAGGGAGAGAGGGAGAGAGAGAGAGAGGGGGAGAGAGAGAGAGAGAGAAAGAGAGAGAGAGAGAGAGAGAGAGAGAGAGAGGGAGAGAGAGGGAGAGGGAGAGAGAGAGAGAGAGAGAGAGAGAGAGAGAGAGAGAGAGAGAGAGGGAGAGAGAGAGAGAGAGGGAGAATAGGACACAAGGACAGGATACAAGCCTCGCTCAAGAGGAGATGGAGATTTCGACTGCTCAACATCTTTTTAAACATAGCAGGGCCTATGCTCTGAAAATACATGGATGCAGACTTAGGCATCTTATTGCTTGTTCCTACATTATACGTCTTAATGATGTCTTAGCTATATGTATTCTCTATCGGGAGTTAGTTTATCATGTGAAAAACACAATTGATCACTGACAATAAGACAGACCTTCGCTTCGCGTCTGGCCTACCAAACCAACGCCCTTAAACCATCATGACATTATTTACGATCAAGCACGACCTTATTACTTAATTGCTTAATTAAAACAGCTGATGTTATAAACACGGAACCTTTCCATTGATTAGTCAAACCCTCTACAACAGAAGGCAAAAGCAGCAAGTCGATACGGTACAAAACAAACGCACCACAACAAAGTCAGTTTAGATAGCTTAACTAATCGATCATTTGCTTGGTATTAAATAGCCTTAACAGTACAAACGATTGCGGGTTAATCTGTAAAATCTCCTATTGCATTAAATACTAAATGCTCACCCTCTAATTCCTCCATCACTGTTGTGTGTCGTTGATGCTGCCACTAGCAACTGGCTTGTCTGGGACAAGACAAGACATCCCAACATCCGAGCGTCTCATTGGCCATTCCTGTGCGGCTGGAGTGAGTGCATTGTTTATTTTGACCAGCAGGTGGAGCGTGGGCTAGGCATGGGAGGCAACACTCTGAATGAATGAATGAATGAATTAATTAATTAATGAATGAATGAATTGTCTTTATTGTCATTGATATAGTACAGGTACCATACAACGAAATTTGTGAGGGGGGGCTCCCCTGGTGCTAGGAAAAAAAATACTAAAAACAAGAAGGGAAAAGAGCTGGTTTACATAAATAAAGGCTATATACACTATCCACTATACTATACTATACAAATAAAACACTGTGCTGTACTCTATGCTATGCTATAAATATCCTAACATTCCCTATCTCTGAACCTTATGTGCTCTCTCACTCTTACCGTCTCTGTCTGATTAAGAACATCAAAATCAATCAACTCAAAGCTAAAAGCATTTTCCATGCTTGGCAGTTGTAGGCCTATTCACAGTTTGCTTAAGTCAATACATGATACTGTTACTGTAGATGCAGCATTTGGAGAGAACAACCATAATAACACTCAATTACAGACCCTGTGTTTTCCACACACAGAACAGGCCAAGGAGAACAGATAATCTCTGTTTGTAGTCTATTTAAAAAACAAGAGTGACGAACTCTGTCTCCTCTGTCCGTTGTCAATAGACTTGAGTTGAGCAGCCAAACTGCCACATTGAACACATGTGGCCCTTGAATAGACTCTTTCACATGGTGCCATTAGGCGACAATAAACATGCTGAATCCTGGCTGAGCCCCTTAAACAAGCAGGTCACTATTAGACTAACCGCTTACACACACACACACACACACACACACACACACACACACACACACACACACACACACACACACACACACACACACACACACACACACACACACACACACACACACACACACAGAGAGAGACAGAAGGAGAGAGGAGGGAAACACATAGACAACAACAATGCCTGTGGCCTGTTCTGAGCATTCAGCTTTATTATGTCATTTTGGCAACTGGAAGCACAGCTGGGTGGAACAGAGAACAGATGATCTGAAAGGCTTTGGTCAGATTAATGAATGATGATCTGAAGAATGTGTTAGTTTAGTTTAGTTTAGTTTATTTATTTAGCACACAAGAAATTGTGCAAGGAGGGAACGAAGACCAGAAGGCTTGTACAGAGTTCCACTCCACGTCCATATCATTGTTTCAAATGAAAATCAAGGGACACTTACTGCACGTCAATAGGAGAAAAGAAACCGCAAACAAAATCATATCCATCGGGCAGAAAGGTAGGATAGCACATACAAACACACAAGACAAAAACAAAACAAACAAAAATAACTGAAAATAGATACAAGGATAGTAAGATTAGTAAAAAAATAAACATAGATTTCCATCTAGCCCACCTTTCAACGGGAAAAGCACTACAATATAAAATAAACAGCTTATAACGAGATTAAATATTTTTTCAACTGCTTTTTGAAAGCCGATCGAGGTGTTGATCTCAGTGGCGAGCTCAAGGTGTTCCAGATTTTCGGACCTCTATAACAAATGTTAAATTGGTGGCTAGAAGTTCGACAGAAAGGTAAGTGGAGGTCATTATTGAATCTTGTTGGATAAGAGTGGATGTCAGATGAGAAAATAAAGAAACTATGGAAAGTAGAAGGAAGATCTTGCTTGTTGTTGATGAATTTGTGTATGAATAAGCATGTTTGCAAAATATTCAGTTTATTGATGGGTAATAATGAATATTTCCTAAATAGTGGTGCAGACGGTTCGAATCTGTTAGAGTGAGAGATCATCCTTAGGAACCTCTTCTGGATAACAAGTAATTTGTTGAGGTATGAAGGATAAGTAGCAGCCCAGACTATATTACAGTAGTTGATGTAAGGAAATAAGAAGCTATAGTACAAGGTTAAATGAGCAGAGGAGTGGATCAGGGGGCAGACCCTTCTCATTATACCAAGCATCTTCATGGATGTCTTGCAGACCTGATCGATGTGAATATTCCAGTTTAAACCTTCATCAATAATGACACCTAGGAATTTGGTATGTTGAACTTGAATAATGATGGTTCCATTGATTGATATTTTAGCGTCATCTTTGGAGTAGCACTTGTTTTTGTTGCAAAAGATCATGAAATTACATTTTTTTACATTGAGGGTTAATTTATTCAGTTGGAACCAGTTAGAGGCAATTGATAATTCTTCATTAACACATTCAATCAAAGATTTGAAGTCTTCATGTACAGCTATTAGGTTGGTATCGTCAGCGAATAATAAGGGGAGAAGGTTTTTGCAAGACGTAGACAAGTCATTGATGTAAAGTAAGAATAGTAACGGGCCCAAGATGGAACCTTGTGGAACCCCAGAAAGAATTCTTGATTTCTTCGATGAGCAGCCGTTGGAGGAAACTAATTGTTCTCTATTATCCAGATAGTTGGTAAACCATTTAAGAGCAGTACCTTGCACACCATATCTATTAAGCTTGGAGATAAGAATGTTGTGGTTAACAGTATCAAAGGCTTTGCTTAAGTCTAGAAAGACACCAAGAGCACATTTTTTATCATCCAGTGCTGTAGAAATAGTGTTGACAAGTTGCAGTAGTGCATGCTCAGTGGAGTATTTCTTACGGAATCCATACTGATGGTTGTACAGGATGTTGTTCACTGTTAGGTGCTTAGAGATTCTTGTGTAGACCAGTTTCTCCAGGATTTTTGATAAACAGGGCAGAACAGATATAGGACGGTAGTTGCCGAAGTCCTTTGAGTCGCCTTATTTACAGATTGGTATAACTTTGGCGATTTTGAATTCCTGAGGGACGATGCCAGTTTGTAGGGATAAAGAAAGGATATGAGTTAGGGGATGGATAATATATTCAACAGTTTCTTTAATAAGACTGGTTTTGATACCATCGTGACCATGGGCAGAATTCTTTAGGTTCATTATTATATCATGTACTTCATTGTTAGTGGGGGGATCCAAAGTTGAGAGTGAAGAAAATTGGCCTTTGATTAGGCTACAAGGGTGCACATCAGAGGCCTTGATACTAGAAGCTAAAGACGTGCCAACATTAACAAAGAATTCATTAAAACCATCAGCTATATCTTTTGGAGTATGGAGGGTCCCGTCCTTCCCTAGCATCTCAACAGGTGCAGCAGGTGGAGATTTGGTGCGATTTAGTAATTGGTTAATGATGTTCCAGGTTGACTTGATGTCGTTCGAAGCTTGACTAAATTGATCTGCATAGTACATTTTTTTTGTTTTCCTTAGTGAGGCGGTAAATTTGTTTTTAAATTTCTTATAGGTTTCAATATTTGTAGGAGTGGGGTTCATAAGAGCTTTCTTATATAGTTTATTTTTTTTACGAGAGCATTTTATTAGCTCTTTGGTAATCCAAGGTTTCCCTTTGGAGGAATTTATCTTATTTTTTGAGGTGGTCAAAGGAAAGCATGTAGCCAAAGCAGAATTGAAAAGGGTTAAGAATGAATGGTAGGCTTCATTTACATCATGGAGCTTAAGAACCACATCCCATGACATAGCACTAATAGCAGACTTGAATGACTCCATATTCTTTCTGGTATATTTACGATATGATCTCTGGTTGTGGGCAGGGTTATTACATTTAGCATTTACATTCTCTGATGGGTGAATAATCTGGAACACCGGGAGATGATCAGAAATGTCAGACATCAATAGACCTGAGGTGATTTCAAAATCCAGAGAGTTGAATAAGATGTTATCAATAAGAGAGGCTGATGAACTAGTAATTCGGGAAGGCTTATGAATCAGAGGATAAAAATAAGTAGAATAGAGTGTGTTAAGAAAATCTGCCGTGGTTGGGGATTCACTCTTAAGAAGATTGATGTTGAAATCACCAAGTAGAACACATATCTTACGTTCATTGGTTATCAGTGTTAATGCGGTGGTGTTGCTTGGTTGGTTCTCCTTCCAAACAGCTCCTAATTAACTAGTGTTAGAGTCAATAGAATCAATGCATCACCAAATATCTGACTACATATTAGCGACATTAAAAAATCTGGAAAAAATACTAAAAGGGAAACATCACATTATGATTAAGAAATACATCTAAACCAAATGTATTATTTCAGTAAATTTCAATGATTTATTTAATGGTTCCCTCTGATCACTAGAGGGCAGTAGAGAGGTGGTGGGATCCAGGAGGCCTGCTAACGATTCCCAACTAAGTTGGGCGCTCCGCCACGCCCCCAGCGGGCTCGCCACGCCCCCAGCGGGCTCGCCACGCCCCCAGCGGGCTCGCCACGCCCCCAGCGGGCTCCCAACTAAGTTGGGCGCTCCGCCACGCCCCCAGCGGGCTCGACGCACGCGCAGCGGGCTCGACTGCGAAACGGCATACATTTTGCCAGACTGCATACATTTTCACGCACTGCGTTGCTATTTTAAACATTACCGTTTCAATCAACCACGTAATATGTCACTGTCAGATATTTATTCACCAGAACTAGTAAAACAGAGGTAGAGGACAACAGAGGGGCCAGAAAAGTGAGCTGTAAAAAAATATTCCCTGACCCCTCTTAACGAGACGAGCAATAAGTTACATTAAATTACAATATCAGAGCATAAAAACATCACAGGAGAGACATGGCAAATGTGCGTCCATGAGTGTGAGTCCATCCCACCAGCTAAGCAGTTTTTGAGGCGATTAAAGTTTCATTTATTTCAGTTGTTCTGCCTATGTATCCTCTTGAGGATAAAACATGTGAGATCAGGTTTTGTATAGATTTGTAAAAATGAACATTAGAACCTGAAATGAACTGATTGAAAAGGGCCTATTGATATGAACAGATTGAAAAGGGCCTATTGATATGAACAGATTGAAGTGAACAGATTGACAATAGCAGGCCTATTAAATACAATGGCAGTCAAAACTGTCCTTTTGAGCCGTCTTTGGGTCTTCAATATATACAAAGGGGTAGAGGAGCACCAAAATATTATGAATGAAAAAACCTTTGTTGTCAGGCCTATTAAATACAATGGCAGTCAAAACTGTCCTTTTGAGCCGTCTTTGGGTCTTCAATATATACAAAGGGGTAGAGGAGCACCAAAATATTATGAATGAAAAAACCTTTATTGTCAGGCCTATTAAATACAATGGCAGTCAAAACTGTCCTTTTGAGCCGTCTTTGGGTCTTCAATATATACAAAGGGGTAGAGGAGCACCAAAATATTATGAATGAAAAAACCTTTATTGTCGCCAATGGGGAATTTTTTTTGTCAAACAGCTTAGTAGGGCAGACAGAAAACATTCAATAAATAAATACATAAAACTATAAAATATAATATATTATATATAATATAATAATATAAAATTATGTTCTGCCTCGAAGGAACGATGAGAGAGGGGCACTGTAATCCACTGTGTCGCGCCTCTGTAGTGGATGAGGGGCACTGTACCGTAGCGTCCTGCCTCTGTAGTGGATGAGGGGCACTGTACGGTAGTGTCCTGCCTCTGTAGTGGATGAGGGGCACTGTACGGTAGTGTCCTGCCTCTGTAGTGGATGAGGGGCACTGTACGGTAGCGTCCTGCCTCTGTAGTGGATGAGGGGCACTGTACGGTAGTGTCCTGCCTCTGTAGTGGATGAGGGGCACTGTACGGTAGCGTCCTGCCTCTGTAGTGGATGAGGGGCAGTTCCTCAGTGCTTTTTGGCCAGGCTGGTGTTTGAGGCCACTGCAGAAGTCAAGTTGTGCCGCTTGACTGGTCGCCCAGCAGACAAGTGCCTTTTTGAGCCACAGCTCTGCTTCCTCCGTGCCACAGCTGTGGGCTGGCAGCCAATCATTGGGCCTGGCCGTTTGGCGGCCCGCCTCAAAGTGACTGCCCGTCTGCTGGTCAGAGTACTGCTCCTTCCAAAGGTGTGGACAGCTGACAGTAGTGCAGCTGGTTTTTTCTTCAGCAGCTGATGCTGTTTGGCCATCTTCACCAACCCAGTGAAGAAGAGGGGATCCTCTTGGCCTCTTCTTTTCAGATCCTCCATCATGTTTTCCACGATGGAGGCACCACCAGAATCTGTGATATCCAAGAAGAAAATAGGTTTGAATTAATTTACATACAGTGAGGGAACAGTTCTAAAAATGTCCATTATCCGCAATGCTATCCCAATCTCAGCAGAATCGTTGAATACCACAGTGCTCTGTCTGTATGGCAGTCACACTGAACCACATTCACCACTATTAACAAACACTGTTAACAATGATTATGATACAGGATGATACGGACCAGGCAGAGGAACATGTACTTCAGGGTCCTCTTCCATTGGACCAAAAGAATCTCCCTCATCAGCAGGACATTCACGTCTGCACACACTGCTTTTAAAAAGGTGCATAAGTATTACTGTCTGTCCCACCCACATGATTGATTATGAACTTCTTTTTCTTTTTTCTTTTTTTTTTAGTTCACAGGTCCAAAAACATTTTATTCATTTCTGAGGTGAGTGTTCAACACAAAGAATACCCAACACACATGATTGAGCGGATTTCCCGCCCCCCCTGTCTCAGAGGTTGGAAGAAGTCCACAGATACGGTTGCTTGAAAATACAAAAACAATGTTGAGATGAGCAAGTCTAATAGACTACAGTAGATTGTACCATGGTCTTTGCGATGATAGCACTCCAAGCATAAGAATTGTTATAATTCTTAATGCCTGTTGCTAGGCACGTTGTTTGGGTTACGTAAACATAGCAAAGCACAAATAATGTATATTTTACTGTAGGAGTATTTCTTTGTTTTTGGTAGGCAACTGTGTTATTAGGGCAGTAATTAGCTAAGGTTCTTTGCCTCCACGATCGCGCATTAGTACTGTCCAATGCCTGCCTGCCTGCGTACCCGCTGACATCTTCATACAAATAATCTAGTACTAGTCCTTCCTTGTCCCCCTTCTCCTTTTTACCCTCTTCTTCACCTCTTCACTAGCTGATGTGTGGTGAGCTGTAGTGTGCACAAGCTGCAGCCTAAGCATCACCCAGGTGGGCGCTACACATTGGTTGTGATGTGGTGTGCCCCTTCTTCCTCTCCCACTGCACTTTGAGCATTGTTTGATGGAAAAGGGCTCTATAAATGCAATAAATTATTATTATTTTATCATTATAAATCATAAAAACCCAAAATTACCTCCTGATGTGAGCTTCAGAAGCTCAGCTTTCTGCTCAGCAGTAGTGGGAATGTAATTGTTGGACAAGCAGTGGTAGTGTTGCACCACTGCTTCTTGGTGCCTGCATGGTGCCCCTGTCTGTCCAGCTGGACAGGTGCACAGCTCAGACTCCATGTCCACCTCATACATTGCTGTCGACCCCTTGACCTTGAACAGCTTCACCTCAATCTGTCAGACATTAAGAAAGAGAAGATTCTGTTTAAACACTAACTCAGTGTTGAAAGTTTCTGTGAATCTAATAGTAGTAGTAGTAGTAGTAGTAGTAGTAGTAGTAGTAGTAGTAGTAGTAGTAGTAGTAGTAGTAGTAGTAGTAGTAGTAGTAGTAGTGATAGTAGTAGTAGTAGTAGTAGTAGTAGTAGTAGTAGTAGTAGTAGTAGTAGTAGTAGTAGTAGTAGTAGTAGTAGTAGTAGTAGTAGTAGTAGTAGTAGTAGTAGTAGTAGTAGTATTTAAAACTGTTACCTGCTGAATGTCGCTGGCTTCAATGCTGCTGTCATGACTCATGAGCCAAGAAGCGTGAACGCTGGAAAGCCTCTCTGTGGCCAAGGGCAACATCAGTGATGCGGGCTACATAGTATGTCTCCAGCCGGGAGGTGAGCATATCAAAGAGCTGCGGAGGGTTGAACGCTTTGGTCCTCAGCATGATCTTGTCTTTGAGGACACGCATCGCCGCCTCCACAAAGTTATTTGTGTTGTTCCCTCGAGTACGCAGCTCCACTCTGAAGCTCAGCGCCCAGTCTTCCCTCCTGTTGTACAGCCGCTCCAGGTAGACCAGGTATTTACGGTACCTGGAATGGATTACAAGACAAAAAGTGTATTACATTAACTATAGAGGTGCATCTCCTTCTGTATGTATGCAATGTTACAGGCATGAAATGTGTGAAATTACCATTTGTCAACTAAGTATCTTCACCATTGTAAAGCTAACTGTCTCTAAACTCCACACTAACCTGACAGCAACTGGATTTTCCGCGGCCTGCCTGTACAGCCTGTCTACCTCAGAGACCTCCCTGCTGTACAACATGTCCCTGATGAAGGCAAAGAGGGTTTTCCTGTCTCCCTTCTCCACATCACTCTCCTTACTCCACAGCCACCTCCAGGTAGCTTGGAGGAGGTGGAAGGAGCAGAGCAGCAGTGTAGCCTCAGGAAATGCCTGCTTTAGAGCTCCCCTCTCTGCACTGGAGTCATCTGTCAGGAACACGCGAGGTCCTGCCTGTCCTTTCCCTGCAAAGCCTTCCCTTCCAATGAGCCCTTTCAGCAGCTCCAGCCCCTCAAAGATTGTGCCTTTGTCCTCCGCTTGAGTGATGATGATCCCAAGGGGAAGGCCACCTGCACATGTGTGTGTGAGGAGGAGGAAGACCCGGCAGTTCTCTCTGTCCATGTTCCCAGAGGAGTCGATGAAGCAGAGCTCCCCACTGTGCTTGTGGGTGTGAAGGCGTTTCATCAGTGGGGAGCATATCGCGATGAGAAGAGCTCCAGCAGAGGAAGTGGTCATCCTGGCACACACTTCTCCACACTTGGTGTTCGGCCATCATTGAGTCCATCGTCACCTCCGCCATCATCATCTGGTTCCCCGCTGCAGCGGCCAAGGACAAGGCCAAGCTGCAGCGGGTGATACGCTCGGCGGAGAGGGTGATTGGCTGCCCTTTGCCCCCCCTTGAGGCCCTGTTTAAAAGTAGGGCTTTGGGGAGGGCCAGGAAGATCATGGCTGACCCCGCACACCCAGGACACGGTCTCTTCGCCCCGCTCCCCTCAGGCAGGAGGGTGCGGTCCATAAATACTGTGAAGGTCCGACATACCAACAGCTTTTTCCCCACAGCCATCCGGCTCCTAAATGCCGCTGGCCCCCCCCCCCCCCTTGACCTGACCCCTATCTATCTACCCTCCCTCCAACCCCACCCAGAGAGCTTTGCACTGTCTGGATATGAACACTTGAACACTTGAACACTTGAATCTCTGCACTTTATATTGATTTAATTATGACTCTTGCACTTTGATGTTGGTTTGCACTGTCTTGTCCTGTCTTGCACCTGTCCTTCTGTAAACCGTGCTCCATGGTACCAAACCAAATTCCTAACATGTTTACATGTCATGGCAATAAAAGTCTTCTGATTCTGATTCTGATTCTGATTCTGATTCTGTTGTACTCCACCACCTGTCGTTCCAGAGCTTCCAGCATATAAGGGCCTTGCTGTGCACCATACTCTCCCCTGCACACCTTTTGGAAGAGTCTGAACAAAATAATGTTAGCCAATAAAGTTATAATATGCATGCTGTATACCGTTTCAAACTATACATCCCACTCCACTGCTATGTGTTCAAATGTGTGACACATACACAACCATCATCAACATAGTATTATACAGTCTCAACCCCAATCATGTGAGGGGTCTTTTGACAATACATACATAATAACTACAATATGATCTTAAAAAAAAGGTGCACCTTTGGACAAACTGGAGGTCTGGGCAGATCTCTCTGTTCGCTGAGGCATGGACATATCTCACGCCATACTGCATTTGCAGGTCGTGCTTCAAGACACAAAGTGCTGATGTGGGAGAGTGGCCGATTTCAAAAAGCCTCGTCAGGCTCTCAATTGATGCCTTCCCCACATCTCTGTGCCAAAGGGCCTCGGCCACAAACAGGTTGTGGTTGTGGGTGTTCTTTACCCTGACTTCCAATGGGAAGTCAGGCATGTGTCTGTCCTTGCAGCTGTTGACAGAATCATATCAACATTATTTTAAGTTTGAGCCAGTGAATGAGGGAATCAGTGGATTGGTGAGGTAACAAGGAGGATGTGGATGAGTTGAAATACTTGGCGTCAACAATCCAAAGTAATGGAGAGCGTAAAATAGAGGTGAAGAAGATAGTGCAAGCTGGGTGGAGTGGGTGGAGAAGTGTCTTAAGAATGATTTGTGACAGAATGCTACCAGAATTCTACCACCAATAGTGAAAAGGAAAGTTTACACGTGGTGGCATTGTCTGACAAATAACTAAACAAGAGGCAGAGCTTGGTTTTGGACATGGCAGATAGGAGACAAGCTGGTAGGGGTAAGGATGCTGGAGATAGAGCTGAAGGAAAAGGCGGAGGCCTAAAAGAAAGTATATGGTGTGGTGAGGGTGGACCTGCAGATGGTTGGAGTGAGAGAAGCTGATACAGGACAGTTTAAAATGGAAAAAAATACTCTGCTAACGAGGATGTTAAGTTTAAGCCAAGGATGAATATAACAACATGATTATCAGCGTACAGTAGACCTGCATACATCTCTCAACTCACCGGCTAATCTGCCGCCTCCGCTTTATAGGCTGCTGGCACTGTTTCAGGGTGAGAGACATTGTGGCTGGACAGCCTGTGTTTTTAGATGAAGGTCTCGAATTGGCCGTCATAGACCTCACATCAACATGGTGCTGACACTTGTAGTCCACCTAAACAAAACATTATATTCACTATATAAACGTAAAGTGGAAGGAGTTGAGAACCTATGTGAATGCCATCCGCCTGATACGTGACTGTTTGGAGCAGGCACAAGACATTTTAACTGTTACCCTGAAAAGAACGCGCTTTGCCAGACATGGAATGGATTTTCGGACCCTCCATGTTACCCCGGAGTGTTTTGCTGCCTTCACCCACTCCCTTGCCTCGTCCTCTGTCCTGACCTGGACTCTAATTTGTGCCTCAAATGAAGCATGATCCCCTGGTGATGGCAGGGCCATGTATTTGCACACAGGGTATGTGTGATCAGGGGGTAGCCAACTCTGCAGATGGAAGCCACAGAGGAAGAAAATACAATTAGTATGGACGGATATACATTGGGACTTTTACCTCATAACCTTATCCTACAATGATGACTTATTGCGATTCTCATCAGTTCCCTTCTTCCAGTTGCTAGGTTCATAAATAAACACTTTAGGGCTCAATCTGTCAATAACAAGCTAGTACTCAACAATAAGCAATCCGGTCTTCTCTGGTCATAACTGTCATCATATTTCATATTTACATGCTAACAGCAATGTAATTTGAAGGGCTTGACTTTGTAGCCTACATTATGTGTGAACACATTACTTTTTCCTTGTGATGAGTTCACTTGTCTGAAGGACAAGTAGGCTATACAGTACATGAAAAAGTCCTGCTAAACTTTAACGTTATACCTTCAATTGAGGATATTCCTCCACGTTTTCCCTGACATCTGAGCACACACTGACCTGCGTGCTACTGACAGTGACAGGGTTCACTGATGGTGGTCTGTAAATGACCAAGGAGAAGTGTTAGGTTCAAAACGAGAATGAAAGACCCAAATATGTACTTTTCATGAAAGACCCAAATATGTACTTTTCACAATGCACATGGAGTTCATATTTTAACTTTAGAAATGAGGATATTCCTCCACGTTTTCCCTGACATCTGAGCACACACTGACCTGCGTGCTACCAAAATGCTAACCAAAATCTGCGTGCTAACCAAAATCGCGAATGAAAGACCCAAATATGTACTTTTCACAATGCACATGGAGTTCATATTTTAACTTTAGAAACGTTGATAAATGAAACCTACGCGGGCGCAGCATTGCGGCAGTCTTGCGTCGACATCTTGCAGCTAGGCATCTTGCAGTGAGGCATTGCATCTATCAGCGAGGGCAGCGCAGCGTCGAAAGAGGCGCGCAGCCTGGGGGGCGGAGCCCGCAGGCCGCTGGGCGTGGCGGAGCCCGCTGGGGGCGTGGCGGAGCGCCCAACTTAGTTGGGAATCAAATACAGGCATCCAGCCGCAGTAATCATCGCCTTCCACTGTGGTCTGTCTGTCTGCCTCTATCAAGGATGAACTGGCTTCTTGCGATCTGGGAGAGGACCTTGAGTCTCTGATAACTATGGCAATCAAGGTCGACAACTGCGTCCTTGAGTGTGACAGCATATATATATATATATATATATATATATATATATATATATATATATGCAGGGCTGGACTTAGGGGGGAGGAGACAGAGGGGAGGGAGATCAGGGAAAGTGATACACAGTGTGTAAGGGGGTAAATGGAAGAGAATATGCTGTATGAATGATGTGCGTGTGTGTGTGCGTGTGCGTGTGCGTGCGCGTGTGTGTGTGTGTGTGTAGTTGTGGTGGAAGACCAGTTTGTGTGTGTGTGCGCTGAGTTGTGGTCGCACAAACACACGAGAAGCATGCACCTGCTGCTCTGAAGGCACTACAAAGTTGTTTCTTTTTGAGTGGAACTAAACCAGCACAGGTGTCTTCGCGGGGGAGAGTCAGAGTGTCAGGGAAGGGGGGTGGGGGGGGGATGCTGGTGTCATATGTTGGTGTTACCCACTCTATGATCTGACATGGTGTGAGGAGGATGAGGTGGTTTAGGCAGAAAGACTGAAGTGGAAATATAAATGCATATTCGATACAATACAATACAATACACACACACAATACACACACACACACACACACACACACACACACACACACACACACACACACACACACACACACACACACCAAAGGGAGAACTGGGGGGGAGCACACATCTGTTTACACAGGGGAAGTCCTAAAACACAACATCACCGGAACATCTCCTCAACAGCTCAACAGACTCAACTCTGCACATACAGCTAACGATGGTTACATACAGTAACTCAAAGTGTTAACACAGCCAACACACAGATTGCATGGGTGGCTGGAACAGGTCAAAAATAACCTCAACAGATAAAACTGGCCATATGGCCAAAATTCCATATAAATGGACGCTACTCGCTACTTGTTTACTTCTTTCATCATTGTGGATATTTTTGATTTGATATTTACATTACCGGCATCATAGGCTATTCACTATCATTGTCATGTTCTTATATCACGTTTTTTAATATCATGTTCTTCTTCATCATAATCATCATCATAGGGAGGGAACGTAAGCATGTAAATTAAAAAAATTAAAAATAAATAAATAATAAAATAATAAAAAATAAACTTAAATAGGCCTTTCGCAGCTCCATTAAGCGGGTTAACTGTCTTGGTGTAGTGGTTAGCGCGGCCGGTTGGTACGCAGGAGATCGGGGTTCGCCACCCGCATGGAAGGAAGGAATTTCCGCGCATGGAAGGAAGGAGGCATCGCACCAGAGAACCTGAATAAGGTTCCCACCCCGTTAGCAAGCTCCGCCAAGGGAGTTAACTCTTTTGGACCAAAAGTTTTGGTGTTGTGGTTAGCGAGGCCGGCTATTGCAAAACGTCACGTTTGACGTCAGGCTTAACAACCGGATAGCAACGCATTACATTTGCTCACCTCTAATGGACTTTTTTAATTTTATTTTTTTAATCCTTTTGTTATCAAAAAATACATTTTACATTTTATAGTTGACAATGATTTACAAAAAGACAGTCAATGACGCAAAGCATAAAGACTTTTGACCCCTGTGAGTAAAAAGAAATATTTGCACTCGAGCAAATTTCAGGACCCTCCTTTCATGACCTTTCCTAGATATGTGCGTTCTACCCCCCAGTATCCTTACATTTTCAAAATCTAGCTAGTATAAAGTTATTTTGCAGTATTTGTGTGTGTTTGTGTGTGATTGCGTTAGTATCAGCCGCCACTTTTTTTTTCATGGCTGCAATGCTCTTCAATACCAGCAGGGGTCGCAGGGGGACACTAAGAAGTGTGTTTATACGTGTCATACAATGTCATACAATGTCAGTTGCTTCTTTCATCATTGTGGATATTTTTTATTTGACATTTACATTACCGGCATCATAGGCTATTCACTATCATTGTCATGTTCTTATATCACGTTTTTTATATCATGTTCTTCTTCATCATCATCATCATCATAAAAAATATTTATTAAAAAAAAAGGTTTTATATAGTTTTTTCAGTTTTTATATCATCTGTGTGAATATGCAGCTTGGAGTATTCAAAGCTGATACAACATGAAATGAATTAAATGACAGTACTATCTATGGGTCATCGTGCATTAAATCAAGAATTTAATCATGCTTGTAACATGTGTACTTTTAAAAACGTTTAAATTATTCACATCATAGAACTTTTATTTACAACAAGCATAACAACAAAAAGATCGCTATTATGCCACTTTGAGCTCCATTGCGTTCCTAACCGGAAGAGGCACAGCACAGGGGCATAGAAAACACACTGCCACCTAGGACATGACATCTAGTATTTTCACAATCTAGCATACATGTTTCATACTTTCGTGAAAATTATTGTTATTTTTCATAGATTTCTCACAAAAACAAGCGTATCTTTGTGAAATGTCAACAGAGCACTGAGAGCGTAACCCAAGCCTTTTATTTTCAAAGCCTTTTACATTTAATTCAGCAAGTATCATCCTTATTTAGATGTTTGTGACCCATGGAAACAACTTTGAAGACTACCACCACCAAGTCCTCAAAACTTTCTATGACATTGCTTATTATCAGCTGTATTAGGTTACAAAATCCAACCTTTTGGATAAAATGTTAATGATTATGTTAGAGAAATACCCCACTGAATGATTCACAACATGAAGGATCATACTGTTTAGGTAAAATGTATTTTATAACAGTTAGGAAGTGAATTGTTAACACATTCTCTCACTGCTATCTCCCTCCTCTGGCTCCCTCTCCCTCTCTTTTTGTCTCTCTCTCTCTCTCTCTCTCTCTCTCTCTCTCTCTCTCTCTCTCTCTCTCTCTCTGCGTGGGTGTGTGTAAAGTGTGATTCTGGGGATGCCACCCAGAATCACCCTTTAGAACCTCCCGTGTCCCTCCC